>NC_141877.1:95320993-95624024 GCF_056163025.1 Triticum urartu
TTCTTCGAGAATCGCATTGTTGTTCCTAAAGGTGACCTTCATAAAGTCATTATGAACGAGGCTCACAATTCACTCCTCTTTATTCATCCTGGAAGTACAAAGATGTACCATGACCTTAAGAAGTCGTATTGGTGGATTCGAATGAAGCGCGAGATTGCTCAGTTCTGAATGAATGTGATGTCTGTAGAAGAGTGAAAGCAGAACACCAACGACCAGCTGGTCTCCTCCAACCTCTTGCCATTCCAGAATGGAAGTTTGACCATATTGAGATGGACTTCGTGACTGGACTTCCCAAGTCCAAGCGTGGCAGTGATGCTATCTTTGTTGTCATCGACAAGCTTACCAAAGTGGCTCATTTTCTGCCTATCAAAGAATCTATCACAGCAGCTCAGTTGGCAGAGCTATATGCCTCCAGGATTGTCTCCCTGCACGGCATTCTGTAGTTGATATCTTCCGATCGTGGAAGCATCTTCACTTCTAAGTTTTGGGATTCCTTCCAGAAGGCCATGGGCACCAACATTCGCTTCAGCACAGCCTTTCATCCTCAGACTAGTGGCCAAGTCGAGCGAGTCAATCAAATTCTTGAAGATATGCTCAGGGCATGTGTCATTTCTTTCGGTATGAAGTGGGAAGATTGTCTTCCATATGCCGAGTTCTCCTACAACAACAGCTTCCAAGCGAGTTCGGGCAAGGCCCCATTCGAGATTCTCTATGGTAGAAAGTGCCGTACTCCTCTTAACTGGTCAAAGACTGGTGAACGCCAACTTCTTGGCAATGACTTGATCACAGAGGCTGAAGAAATGTGCAAAGTCATTCGTGAAAATCTCAAAGCCGCGCAATCGCGCCATAAGAGTTACTATGATAGCAAGCATCGTGACTTGGCTTTCGAGATCGGAGACCATGTCTACCTCCGCATCTCTCCAATGAAAGGTACTCGTCGCTTCGGTATCAAAGGGAAGCTTGCCCCTAGATACGAGGGTCCTTTCAAGATCATTGGCAAAAGAGGCGATCTCGCCTATCAACTTGAGCTTCCATCCAACTTTGCAAATGTGCACGACGTGTTTCACGTGTCTCAGCTCCGCAAGTGTTTCAAGACTCCTGACCGAACCATCAACTTTGAAGAGATTGATCTCCAAGAAGACCTGTCTTATCATGAGCATCCTGTTGCTATTCTTGAAGAAACTGAGCACAAGACTCGCAACAAGTCTACCAAATTCCTGAAAGTGAAGTGGTCACATCATTCCGACCATGAAGCCACCTGGGAACGCGAGGACCACCTCCATTCCAAATATCCAGAGTTTTTCCAGTCGTAGATCTCGGGACGAGATCCTTTCGTAGTGGTGGAGTGTTCTAACGCCCCGTATGTAACTTGCCATATTTGTATTCCAACTCTGGCCATTTTCGGCACTAAGTTATGATATTCCTCGTGGTTGGGTTTTGTCTCCATTTTGCATTTTGTCCATGTCATGCATCTCTTATCATGTCATCATGTGCATTGCGTTTGCATATGTGTTCGTCTCATGCATTCGAGCATTTTCCCCGTTGTCCGTTTTGCATTCCGGCACTCCTATGTCCTCCTGCGTCCCCTTTTGCCTCTTTTCGTGTGCGGGTGTTAAACATTCTCGGATTGGACCGAGACTTGCCAAGCGGCCTTGGTATACTACCGGTAGACCGCCTGTCAAGTTTCGTGCCATTTGGACTTCGTTTGATACTCCAACGGTTAACCGAGGAACCATAAAGGCCTCGCATGTGTTGCAGCCCAACATCCCTCCAAAGTGGCCCGAAACCCAGCTAAACCCCCTTCATCCTCTCGGTCGTTCAATCACGATCGTGTGGCCGAAAACCGCACTCCATTTGGAGTCTCCTAGCTCCCTCTACCTATAAATATGTGAACTCCTCTGAAAACTCCGTATCCCGAAACCCAAGCCCCGCTCCCTCTCCGCGCCGGACACGTCCGCCGGCGTCGGACGCGTCCAGCCGCCGCCTCTTGCCCAATCGGGGTGCGCCGCATGTCCAGCCGCCGTCTCCCGCCACCACGGCCCGCCGGGCCCAAGCGCGGCCCGCGCGGCCCGGTTCGTCTCCCGCCGCCTCTCGCGCCCCGCGGAGCCCCGCGCCACCGCCCACCGGCGCGCTTCGCCGCCGCCGTGCCTTTCGCCGCCACCAGCCGTCGCGCACCGCCTCCAGCACCGCCGCACCGCCGCCTCCTCACTCCGCCCGCGCCGGCGACGCTCGCCCTTGACTTCGGCCAGATCCGGCCATGGGCCGGCCGGATCCGACGCCCCCTCGGTCCGGCGACCTCTCCCCCTCGACTCCGGCCATCTCCCTCCTCCCCGGCGAGTCCCGGCCACCGTAGTGAAGAATCCGGCGAACTTCGTAATCCGCGCCCGAAACCCTAGATTCAGATCTGGGAGGTAATTTTTCCCCCAAGTCCCTATATTTTCTAGGCATCTTCATCATGTCGTATCTCTGCATCCGTAGCTCCATTTTGCGCGTGTGATACACCAAATTGTTCGCCTGGATGTGCTCTTCATTTCATTCCATTGCACCATGCTTGTTTGAGTCCATCTTGATGCCCTAAATGCTGTTGCAAGAGTGCTATAAAATGTTAGTTTCTGTTTCTTAACAAATTATGGACATTTGTCATTTTTGCCATGATTAATGTGTGCCTCCTATAAACTTGAGCCCTACATGTGTTTTGGGCTATGCCATGCCATCTTTCCACGGGTGCATGCCGTCTATTTTTGTGATCAATTTGGTGACTAGCACAAGCATGCAAAGTAGCTCTCATGATGTTGCTGATTTCAGGGACTTAGAATTCTTCTAGGTCTTTTCCTTGATGTTATTTTATGCCATGTATTCATGTTGCTACAGAGTGATCTATGCCTCTTTTGAGCATGTTCAGTAAGGATGATTTTGAGCTATCGTTATGTTCTATCTATCCATGTCTTTGTTTGCAATTATGGAGTACCCTAGCATGACTCAATCTTGCTCTACTTTTGCTATAAAATGTTCCTGGCAGATTGTTTACGTGTTAATCAATTTTGCCAAGGTTGTTGTAGTTGATCCATGCATGCTATGAGATTGTTCTTGCCATGGTTAGCTACTTGATCATGTCTTCTTTCTGGGTGTATGCTTAGTTTGTCATGCAATGCCTTGTGGTGAGTGCATCGAGCTCGCAAATATGCCTACGTAACTCTGTTTTTGCCATGTCCAGTTTTCTGCTAAGTCTGAATCTGTTAACGAAACTTTCTATGTTTACATGGTTGCCATCGTATCTTCTGATCCTTTTTGGCTTATGGTCAGTAAGGGACTTTTGTTATATGCTTTGAGTAGTTTTATGCCATGCCTTGCTTTTCCATGATCTGATCCTGTAGCATGTTGCTATGTTGCTCTAAACATTGCTCCCTGATGTTAAATCCTGACATTTTGTTATTTTCACTAAGTCTGTGAACCTGATATCTTTTGCACTTTTGCCATGCTTGTTTGAACCTGCTATTGTGTGATTTAGCCTTAGCTTAGTGTTCATATTTTGTCAAGCATATTGAGTGGATCATTGCCATGTGCTTTGTTGTTATGTTAGAGTGTAGTAGCTTAGTTTCTTGTTGCATTCTAGATGGCATCGTGCTGTTAATCGCAGAATAGTGCCATTTTTATTTTGCTTGCCATTTGCAAACCGTGCATCCAATTCCGGTGATCTTTATATCGATTTCGACCGAAATCAACTCATCTTTCCAGCGGCACTCTTGGTTTGCCAAGTTGAGGCCTGGTTCAATCTTTCCCTTCCAAAGCATGCATATGCATTGCATATCACATCCCGCATATCATGCCATGTTTTGCATCATGTTGCTTGCGCATTGCACCGTGGTTGATCGTGGTTCCCTTTGCTTGTGTTCTTGCTTTGGGTAGAGCCGGGAGACGAGTACGTGATCGAGGAACCCGTTGAGTATGCTTACGAGGATCAAGCTTACGTCAACTCGGAGAACTTTGCAGGCAAGATGACCATACCCTCGAAATCACTTCTATCTTTGCTTGCTAGTTGCTTGCTCTATTGCTATGCCTATGCTACGATACCTACCACTTGCTTTATCATGCCTCCCATATTGCCATGTCAAACCTCTAACCCACCTTGTCCTAGCAAACCGTTGTTTGGCTATGTTACCGCTTTGCTCAGCCCCTCTTATAGTGTTGCTAGTTGCAGGTGAAGATTGGAGTTTGTTCCTTGTTGGAACATGATTATTGTTGGGATATCATTTTTATAACTTGTTTACTTTAATGAATCTATATACTTGGTAAAGGGTGGAAGGCTCGGCCTTATGCCTGGTGTTTTGTTCCACTCTTGCCGCCCTAGTTTCCGTCATACTAGTGTTATGTTCCTTGATTTTGCGTTCCTTACACGGTTGGGTTATAATGGGAACCCCTTGACAGTTCGCCTTGAATAAAAATCCTCCAGCAAGGCCCAACCTTGGTTTTACCATTTGCTGCCTAGCCTTTTCCCTTGGGTTCCATGGACTCAAGGGTCATCTTTATTTTAAACCCCCGAGCCAGTGCTCCTCTGAGTGTTGGTCCAAAACAAAGCCACTTGCAGCGCCACCTTGGGGAAACTTGAGGGTTGGTTTTAGTTGTACGTAGTGTTCATTCGGTGTGCCCTGAGAACGAGATACGTGCGACTCCTATCGGGATTTGTCGGCACATCGGGCGGCTTTGCTGGACTTGTTTTACCATTGTCGAAATGTCTTGTAACCGGGATTCCGAGTCTGATCGGGCCGTCCTGGGAGAAGGAATATCCTTCGTTGACCGTGAGAGCTTGTGATGGGCTAAGTTGGTACACCCCTGCAAGGTTTTGAACTTTCGAAAGCCGTGCCCGCAGTTATGGGCAGATGGGAATTTGTTAATGTCCGGTTGTAGAAAACTTGAAACTTAACTTAATTAAAATGGATCTACAGCGTGTGTAGCCGTGAGGGTCTCTTTTCGGCGGAGTCCGGGAAGAGAACACGGTCTCGGGTTATGTTTGAACGTAAGTATTTCTAGGATCACATCTTGATCATAGATTCTCGAACGTGCTTTGCCTTCTCTTCTCGCTCTCATTTGTGTAAGGTAGCCACCATTTATGCTAGTGCTTGCTGCAGCTCCACCTCATACCTTTTACCTACCCATATGCTTAAATAGTCTTGATCACGAGGGTGTGAGATTGCTGAGCTCTTCATTTCATTCCATTGCACCATGCTTGTTTGAGTCCATCTTGATGCCCTAAATGCTGTTGCAAGAGTGCTATAAAATGTTAGTTTCTGTTTCTTAACAAATTATGGACATTTATCATTTTTGCCATGATTAATGTGTGCCTCCTATAAACTTGAGCCCTACATGTGTTTTGGGCTATGCCATGCCATCTTTCCACGGGTGCATGCCGTCTATTTTTGTGATCAATTTGGTGACTAGCACAAGCATGCAAAGTAGCTCTCATGATGTTGCTGATTTCAGGGACTTAGAATTCTTCTAGGTCTTTTCCTTGATGTTATTTTATGCCATGTATTCATGTTGCTACAGAGTGATCTATGCCTCTTTTGAGCATGTTCAGTAAGGATAATTTTGAGCTATCGTTATGTTCTATCTATCCATGTCTTTGTTTGCAATTATGGAGTACCCTAGCATGACTCAATCTTGCTCTACTTTTGCTATAAAATGTTCCTGGCAGATTGTTTACGTGTTAATCAATTTTGCCAAGGTTGTTGTAGTTGATCCATGCATGCTATGAGATTGTTCTTGCCATGGTTAGCTACTTGATCATGTCTTCTTTCTGGGTGTATGCTTAGTTTGTCATGCAATGCCTTGTGGTGAGTGCATCGAGCTCGCAAATATGCCTATGTAACTCTGTTTTTGCCATGTCCAGTTTTCTGCTAAGTCTGAATCTGTTAACGAAACTTTCTATGTTTACATGGTTGCCATCGTATCTTCTGATCCTTTTTGGCTTATGGTCAGTAAGGGACTTTTGTTATATGCTTTGAGTAGTTTCATGCCATGCCTTGCTTTTCCATGATCTGATCCTGTAGCATGTTGCTATGTTGCTCTAAACATTGCTCCCTGATGTTAAATCCTGACATGTTGTTATTTTCACTAAGTCTGTGAACCTGATATCTTTTGCACTTTTGCCATGCTTGTTTGAACTTGCTATTGTGTGATTTAGCCTTAGCTTAGTGTTCATATTTTGTCAAGCATCTTGAGTGGATCATTGCCATGTGCTTTGTTGTTATGTTAGAGTGTAGTAGCTTAGTTTCTTGTTGCATTCTAGATGGCATCGTGCTGTTAATCGCAGAATAGTGCCATTTTTGTTTTGCTTGCCATTTGCAAACCGTGCATCCAATTCCGGTGATCTTTATATCGATTTCGACCGAAATCAACTCATCTTTCCAGCGGCACTCTTGGTTTGCCAAGTTGAGGCCTGGTTCAATCTTTCCCTTCCAAAGCATGCATATGCATTGCATATCACATCCCGCATATCATGCCATGTTTTACATCATGTTGCTTGCGCATTGCACCGTGGTTGATCGTGGTTCCCTTTGCTTGTGTTCTTGCTTTGGGTAGATCCGGGAGACGAGTACATGATCGAGGAACCCGTTGAGTATGCTTACGAGGATCAAGCTTACGTCAACTCGGAGAACTTTGCAGGCAAGATGACCATACCCTCGAAATCACTTCTATCTTTGCTTGCTACTTGCTCGCTCTATTGCTATGCCTATGCTACGATACCTACCACTTGCTTTATCATGCCTCCCATATTGCCATGTCAAACCTCTAACCCACCTTGTCCTAGCAAACCGTTGTTTGGCTATGTTACCGCTTTGCTCAGCCCCTCTTATAGTGTTGCTAGTTGCAGGTGAAGATTGGAGTTTGTTCCTTGTTGGAACATGATTATTGTTGGGATATCATTTTTATAACTTGTTTACTTTAATGAATCTATATACTTGGTAAAGGGTGGAAGGCTCGGCCTTATGCCTGGTGTTTTGTTCCACTCTTGCCGCCCTAGTTTCCGTCATACTAGTGTTATGTTCCTTGATTTTGCGTTCCTTACACGGTTGGGTTATAATGGGAACCCCTTGACAGTTCGCCTTGAATAAAAATCCTCTAGCAAGGCCCAACCTTGGTTTTACCATTTGCTGCCTAGCCTTTTCCCTTGGGTTCCATGGACTCAAGGGTCATCTTTATTTTAAACCCCCGAGCCAGTGCTCCTCTGAGTGTTGGTCCAAAACAGAGCCACTTGCAGCGCCACCTCGGGGAAACTTGAGGGTTGGTTTTAGTTGTACGTAGTGTTCATTCGGTGTGCCCTGAGAACGAGATACGTGCGACTCCTATCGGGATTTGTCGGCACATCGGGCGGCTTTGCTGGACTTGTTTTACCATTGTTGAAATGTCTTGTAACCGGGATTCCGAGTCTGATCGGGCCGTCCTGGGAGAAGGAATATCCTTCGTTGACCGTGAGAGCTTGTGATGGGCTAAGTTGGTACACCCCTGCAAGGTTTTGAACTTTCGAAAGCCGTGCCCGCAGTTATGGGCAGATGGGAATTTGTTAATGTCCGGTTGTAGAAAACTTGAAACTTAACTTAATTAAAATGGATCTACAGCGTGTGTAGCCGTGAGGGTCTCTTTTCGGCGGAGTCCGGGAAGAGAACACGGTCTCGGGTTATGTTTGAACATAAGTATTTCTAGGATCACATCTTGATCATAGATTCTCGAACGTGCTTTGCCTTCTCTTCTCGCTCTCATTTGTGTAAGGTAGCCACCATTTATGCTAGTGCTTGCTGCAGCTCCACCTCATACCTTTTACCTACCCATATGCTTAAATAGTCTTGATCACGAGGGTGTGAGATTGCTGAGCTCTTCATTTCATTCCATTGCACCATGCTTGTTTGAGTCCATCTTGATGCCCTAAATGCTGTTGCAAGAGTGCTATAAAATGTTAGTTTCTGTTTCTTAACAAATTATGGACATTTGTCATTTTTGCCATGATTAATGTGTGCCTCCTATAAACTTGAGCCCTACATGTGTTTTGGGCTATGCCATGCCATCTTTCCACGGGTGCATGCCGTCTATTTTTGTGATCAATTTGGTGACTAGGACAAGCATGCAAATTAGCTCTCATGATGTTGCTGATTTTAGGTACTTAGAATTCTTCTAGGTCTTTTCCTTGATGTTATTTTATGCCATGTATTCATGTTGCTACAGAGTGATCTATGCCTCTTTTGAGCATGTTCAGTAAGGATGATTTTGAGCTATCGTTATGTTCTATCTATCCATGTCTTTGTTTGCAATTATGGAGTACCCTAGCATGACTCAATCTTGCTCTACTTTTGCTATAAAATGTTCCTGGCAGATTGTTTACGTGTTAATCAATTTTGCCAAGGTTGTTGTAGTTGATCCATGCATGCTATGAGATTGTTCTTGCCATGGTTAGCTACTTGATCATGTCTTCTTTCTGGGTGTATGCTTAGTTTGTCATGCAATGCCTTGTGGTGAGTGCATCGAGCTCGCAAATATGCCTACGTAACTCTGTTTTTGCCATGTCCAGTTTTCTGCTAAGTCTGAATCTGTTAACGAAACTTTCTATGTTTACATGGTTGCCATCGTATCTTCTGATCCTTTTTGGCTTATGGTCAGTAAGGGACTTTTGTTATATGCTTTGAGTAGTTTCATGCCATGCCTTGCTTTTCCATGATCTGATCCTGTAGCATGTTGCTATGTTGCTCTAAACATTGCTCCCTGATGTTAAATCCTGACATGTTGTTATTTTCACTAAGTCTGTGAACCTGATATCTTTTGCACTTTTGCCATGCTTGTTTGAACCTGCTATTGTGTGATTTAGCCTTAGCTTAGTGTTCATATTTTGTCAAGCATCTTGAGTGGATCATTGCCATGTGCTTTGTTGTTATGTTAGAGTGTAGTAGCTTAGTTTCTTGTTGCATTCTAGATGGCATCGTGCTGTTAATCGCAGAATAGTGCCATTTTTGTTTTGCTTGCCATTTGCAAACCGTGCATCCAATTCCGGTGATCTTTATATCGATTTCGACTGAAATCAACTCATCTTTCCAGCGGCACTCTTGGTTTGCCAAGTTGAGGCCTGGTTCAATCTTTCCCTTCCAAAGCATGCATATGCATTGCATATCACATCCCGCATATCATGCCATGTTTTACATCATGTTGCTTGCGCATTGCACCGTGGTTGATCGTGGTTCCCTTTGCTTGTGTTCTTGCTTTGGGTAGAGCCGGGAGACGAGTACGTGATCGAGGAACCCGTTGAGTATGCTTACGAGGATCAAGCTTACGTCAACTCGGAGAACTTTGCAGGCAAGATGACCATACCCTCGAAATCACTTCTATCTTTGCTTGATACTTGCTCGCTCTATTGCTATGCCTATGCTACGATACCTACCACTTGCTTTATCATGCCTCCCATATTGCCATGTCAAACCTCTAACCCACCTTGTCCTAGCAAACCGTTGTTTGGCTATGTTACCGCTTTGCTCAGCCCCTCTTATAGTGTTGCTAGTTGCAGGTGAAGATTGGAGTTTGTTCCTTGTTGGAACATGATTATTGTTGGGATATCATTTTTATAACTTGTTTACTTTAATGAATCTATATACTTGGTAAAGGGTGGAAGGCTCGGCCTTATGCCTGGTGTTTTGTTCCACTCTTGCCGCCCTAGTTTCCGTCATACTAGTGTTATGTTCCTTGATTTTGCGTTCCTTACACGGTTGGGTTATAATGGGAACCCCTTGACAGTTCGCCTTGAATAAAAATCCTCCAGCAAGGCCCAACCTTGGTTTTACCATTTGCCGCCTAGCCTTTTCCCTTGGGTTCCATGGACTCAAGGGTCATCTTTATTTTAAACCCCCGAGCCAGTGCTCCTCTGAGTGTTGGTCCAAAACAGAGCCACTTGCAGCGCCACCTCGGGGAAACTTGAGGGTTGGTTTTAGTTGTACGTAGTGTTCATTCGGTGTGCCCTGAGAACGAGATACGTGCGACTCCTATCGGGATTTGTCGGCACATCGGGCGGCTTTGCTGGACTTGTTTTACCATTGTCGAAATGTCTTGTAACCGGGATTCCGAGTCTGATCGGGCCGTCCTGGGAGAAGGAATATCCTTCGTTGACCGTGAGAGCTTGTGATGGGCTAAGTTGGTACACCCCTGCAAGGTTTTGAACTTTCAAAAGCCGTGCCCGCAATTATGGGCAGATGGGAATTTGTTAATGTCCGATTGTAGAAAACTTGAAACTTAACTTAATTAAAATGGATCTACAGCGTGTGTAGCCGTGAGGGTCTCTTTTCGGCGGAGTCCGGGAAGAGAACACGGTCTCGGGTTATGTTTGAACGTAAGTATTTCTAGGATCACATCTTGATCATAGATTCTCGAACGTGCTTTGCCTTCTCTTCTCGCTCTCATTTGTGTAAGGTAGCCACCATTTATGCTAGTGCTTGCTGCAGCTCCACCTCATACCTTTTACCTACCCATATGCTTAAATAGTCTTGATCACGAGGGTGTGAGATTGTTGAGTCCCGTGACTCACAGATTACTTCCAAAACCAGATGCAGGTGCCGATGATACCATTCCAGGAGATGCGACCGAACTCAAGTGGGAGTTCGATGAGGACTCAGGACGTTACTACGTTTCCTTTCCAGACGATCAATAGTGGAGCCCAGTTGGGGCGATCGGGGATCTTATGCATTTGGGGTTGTCTTTATTTTGGTTAGTCGGACCTTGATTGTATCTGGATGATGTAATGCTATATTTATGTATTGTGTGAAGTGGCGATTGTAAGCCAACTCTGTACCTCTTTCTTATTCAGTACATGGGATGTGTAAAGATTACCCCTCTTGCAACATGCCTACAATGCGGTTATGCCTCTAAGTCGTGCTCCGACTCGTGGGAGATATAGCCGCATCGTGGGTGTTACACATGCCATCACCTACCGCCAGGCCCAACCTAACCTCTCTCGTCAGCCTGCGGCCCTCCTCGCGCGTGCGTCCGAAAGTTGTCCCGAACCCGACCCGGAGAGTCGTTACCGTTGGGTCCGGATCATCCCCTAACATCTATAAAACATCCCTGTTTTCTTTTATGGACTCCCGAGCCTATTTATTCTCGTCCGTCGGATTTTGATCGGATGATCCAACTTCCCTCTTTTCCTGTATATATAGTCTACCCCTAGTCTATTTTGGACCTAACCCTATTTCCTAGGGATCCTCCCCTGTCCAGCCGTCGCCGCCAGCCACCTGGTCTCCTCCTCTTTTTCCGCGCGCCCCCAATCGCGAGCCAGCCTCCAGATCCACCCGCAGCCATCCACCTCCTCTCATCCACCAGTCGTTCATCCGTCTAGAGCCGTCAGATTGGCATCCAACGGCCCCCGTTGTCGCAGTTCATCTCGCAGAGGCTCGGGATCCAGCAGCCCCGCAGGTCCCGAGCACCTTGTTCCCTCCTCCCGTGCCTCGATCCAGGATGGATCGGGAGCAGGACCGCCCTGCGTCAGCCGCCGGAGCACCGTCCGCCCCGGCGAACCTCGGCGTCCTCCGGAGCCATGGAGCCTCCCTGCCGTTCCCGACCTTGACTCCCTCTCGTCTCGCCATGGCCAACCTCTCCTTCAAGTCACGTCTCGTGCCCGGATCCAGCGCCCTCGGCTTCCACATGCATGGATCCCCCATCCCTGACGCCCTGCTGCCGTGAGGAAACCATTGGCCGATGTGCACTCCTCCTCCTCCCTTCTTGTTTTCCCTCTCACCTCCCTCTGCCCTGCCTCGTCAGGAACAAGCAGCTGTGGAGGTTCACTGGCGCTCGAGGATGCAAGACGCCGTTGTTTGCCTTGTCGCTGGCCTACCCCTTGTTCGGATCCGGTTGACCTCCCTGCGCCCTGCTGCCTCCTCTGCATCGGTCGCTGCTTCCCCTACTTCTAGGTGCGAGCACGCGTGGACGAGGACGACCAGCGACCAGCGCCCGCGTTGACTTCCCGGTCGCTAGCCGCCAGCCCGCTAGCGCCTCCACAAGGCCCAGTGCCAGGTCTCCTCTATATTTTTTTAAATGGGCCAAGCCCATGGGAAGCCCAGATCCAGCGCCCCGCCTTGCACTAATGGGCCAGCCAGTTTTGGCCCAGATCATTTTTTTCCTGCCTGCGATTTTAGCTTTTATTCCAGAGACGACTGTTTTACAGAAACCCCCTGTTGTTCATGCATATTTTATCTCTCAAACGGTGCATCATATTAAAACAAGTTATATATGAAAAATGCTTAGAATTATGTGTAGATTAATAATATGCCACTTTCATCTATGTTTAAAATTCTTAAAATGTTGTTTGTTTAAATTTTGCCCTTGCCATGCTAAAATGCTTTATTTCATAACTAAATAATCGTAACTCAGAATTTAATAAACTTTATATGTAAATGGGGTGGGAAAATGCCTAGATTATCATGGTGGCTTTGCTTTGCATGTTTAACAACTCTAAAATATGGTTTAGGTCAGGACAGTACTGAATCCATTAATATGCACATGAGGATTTTCCGGACTCGTTGCTTGTTGTTCAGGCCTCATTTAAAATTGTCTAGATAGGTAGTTTTACTTTGCTTCACCTGTTGCCATGCTAAACAACATTTAATATTGTTGAGTACATAAACGGGATCGAACTAAATAAGTCATGTGGTGTTTCATCAATATGCAACTCGTTGCATATTGAGCTCCACTTAATTTGTAGGACTGCTTGTGCACTTTGCCATGCCATGCCATGTATCTTTAAACCGGACATGCATCATACTTGGTTGTGCATCATGCCATGATTATGTGTTGGTTGTTTATTATGTTGTTTGCTTCTTTCCGGTGTTGCTTCTTCGGCTTGGTTCCGTTAACGTCGCGTTTGTAAGGATCCGTTCGACTACGTCCGTTTGCCTTCTTCATGGACTCGTTCTTCTTCCTTGCGGGATCTCAGGCAAGATGACCATACCCTCAAAATCACTTCTATCTTTGCTTGCTAGTTGCTCGCTCTATTGCTATGTCGCGATACCTACCACTTGCTATATCATGCCTCCCATTTTGCCATGTCAAGCCTCTAACCCACCTTACCTAGCAAACCGTTGTTTGGCTATGTTACCGCTTTTGCTCAGCCCCTCTTATAGCGTTGCTAGTTGCAGGTGAAGCTGAAGTTTGTTCCATGTTGTCACATGGATATGTTGGGATATCACAATATCTCTTATTTAATTAATGCATCTATATACTTGGTAAAGGATGGAAGGCCCGGCCTTATGCCTGGTGTTTTGTTCCACTCTTGCCGCCCTAGTTTCCATCATATCGGTGTTATGTTCCTTGATATTGCGTTCCTTACACGGTTGGGTGTTATGGGGACCCCTTGACAGTTCACTTTGAATAAAACTCCTCCAGCAAGGCCCAACCTTGGTTTTACCATTTGCCTCACCACCACCTACCCTTCCCTCGGGTCGGTCAGCCCGAGGGTCATCTTTATTTTAGCCCCCCTGGGCCAGTGCTTGTCTTAGTGTTGGTCCGAACCAAGCTGCCTGCGGGGAAACTTGAGGTTTGGTTTTAATCGTAGCTAGTCTCATCCGGTGTTGCCCTGAGAATGAGATACGTGTGACTCCTATCGGGATTGTCGGCACATCGGTGGCTTTGCTGGTCTTGTTTTACCATTGTCGAAATGTCTTGTAACCGGGATTCCGAGACTGATCGGGTCTTCCCGGGAGAAGGAATATCCTTCATTGACCGTGAGAGCTTGTGATGGGCTAAGTTGGGACACCCCTGCAGGGTTTTGAACTTTCGAAAGCCGTGCCCGCGGTTATGGGCAGATGGGAATTTGTTAATGTCCGGTTGTAGAGAACTTGACACTTAACTTAATTAAAATGCATCAACAACGTGTGTAGCCGTGATGGTCTCTTTTCGGCAGAGTCCGGGAAGTGAACACGGTTCTTGTGTTATGCTTGAACGTAAGTAGTTTCAGGATCACTTCTTGATCACTTCTAGTTCACGACCGTGCTTTGCTTCTCTTCTCGCTCTCATTTGCGTAAGGTAGCCACCATATATGCTAGTGCTTGCTACAGCTCCACCCCACTACCCTTTCCTACCCATAAGCTTAAATAGTCTTGATCTCACGGGTGTGAGATTGCTGAGTCCTCGTGACTCACAGATTACTTCCAAAACCAGTTGCAGGTGCCGATGATACCAGTGCAGATGATACAACCCAGCTCAAGTGGGAGCTCGATGAAGATCGTGTTCGTTGTGTTGTTTCGTTTCATGTTGATCAGTAGTGGAGCCCAGTTGGGGCGATCGTGGATCTAGCATTAGGGGTGGTCTTCTTTTATTTTAGTTCCGTAGTTGGACCTTGATTGTATTCTGGATGATGTAATGCTATATTTATGTATTGTGTGAAGTGGCAATTGTAAGCCAACTCTTTATCCCTTTCTTATTCAGTACATGGGATGTGTAAAGATTACCCCTCTTGCGACATGCCTACTATGCGGTTATGCCTCTAAGTCGTGCTCCGACACGTGGGAGATATAGCCGCATCGTGGGTGTTACAGATCCACTCCTGGATTACTTTGGTACCTCCCTGCTAAACTAATAGCAAGGCAGACATCAGGTCTGGTACACAACATTGCATACATGATAGAACCTATGGCTGAGGCATAGGGAATGACTTTCATTTTCTCTCTATCTTCTGAAGTAGTCGGGCATTGAGTCTGACTCAACTTCACACCTTGTAACACAGGCAAGACCCCTTTCTTTGCTTGATCCATTTTGACTTCTTCAAAACTTTATCAAGGTATGTGCTTTGTGAAAGTCCAATTAAGCGTCTTGATCTATCTCTATAGATCTTGAGCATACGGTAATGAGCATACGTGCACTTTCCGAACAAACAATTCCAAGTGAATGGTATTAATGTTATTGAAAAATCTCCGACAATCACTATTGGAAGTTTTCAAATACCTCTACCTACTATCAAAAAGAAATATGAAATGCTTATTGTTGGGGAAATTGCTACCTCTTGAGCATGCGTTGGTTTTCCCTTAAAGAGGAAAGGGTGATGCAGCAAAGTAGCACAAGTATTTCCCTCAGTTTTGAGAACCAAGGTATCAATCCAGTAGGAGACAAAGCACAAGTCACCTAGTACCTGCACAAACAATCAAGAACCTTGCAACCAACACGATAAAGGGGTTGTCAATGCCTTCAAAGTCACTCGCAAAAGTGAGATCTAATAGAGATAGTAAACTAAATATTTTTGGTATTTTGTTGTATAGATTGGAAAGTAAAGATTGCAAAATAGTAAAAGAGATGCGATGTAAATAAAAGATATGCAATATAATAAGAAAGAGACCCGGGGGCCATAGGTTTCACTAGTGGCTTCTCTCAAGATAGCATGTATTACGGTGGGTGAACAAATTACTGCCGAGCAATTGATAGAAAAGCGCATAGTTATGAAGATATCTAAGACAATGATCATGAATATAGGCATCACGTCCTTGTCAAGTAGATCGAAACGATTCTGCATCTACTACTATTACTCCACACATCGACCGCTATCCAGCATGCATCTAGAGTATTAAGTTCATAAGAACGGAGTAACGCATTAAGCAAGATGACATGATGTAGAGGGATAAACTCAAGCAATATGATATAAACCCCATCTTTTTATCCTCGATGGCAACAATACAATACATGCCTTGCTTCCCCTACTGTCACTGGGAAAGGACACCATAAGATTGAACCCAAAGCTAAGCACTTCTCCCATTGCAAGACAGATCAATCTAGTAGGCCAAACTAAACCGATAATTCGAAGAGACTTGCAAAGATATCAAATCATGCATATAAGAATTCAGAGAAGAACCAAATAATATTCATAGATAATCTTGTTCATAAATCCACAATTCATCGGATCTCGACAAACACACCGCAAAAGAGTGTTACATCGAATAGATCTCCAAGAACATCGATGAGAACTTTGTATTGACAATCAAAGAGAGAGAATAAGCCATCTAGCTAATAACTATGGACCCGAAGGTCTATGGAACTACTCACGCTTCATCGGAGAGGCAACGGTGTTGATGTAGAAGCCCTCCGTGATCGATTCCCCCTCCGGCAGATCACCAGAAAAGGCCCCAAGATGGGATCTCACGGGTATAGAAGGTTGCGGTGGTGGAAAAGTGGTATCGTGGCTCTCCCTCATGTTTCTAGGGTATAAGAGTATATATAGGAGAAAGAAGTACATCGGTGGAGCTACAAGGGGCCCACAAGGGTGGGGGGCGCGCCTACCCCCTGGGCGCGCCCTCCTGCCTTGTGGCTTCCTCGTGGAGTTCCAGAGTTTGACTCCAAGTCTTCTAGATTGCTTTCGGTCCAAGAAAGATCATCACGAAGGTTTCATTCCGTTTGGACTCCATTTGGTATTCCTTTTCTGCAAAACTCTAAAATAGGCACAAAAAACTGGCACTGGGCCTCCGGTTAATAGGCCAGTCCCAAAAATAGGTAGGTATGGTGGCTGTTTTGAGGAAGGTAAATGGTGGGTTTATGGTACCGACGAAAGTTGCGCAGTACTAGAGAGGCTCACAATGGTGGAAGGGTGCATATAATCTATGGACTCAACATTAGTCATAAAGAACTCACATACTTATTGCAAAAATCTATTAGTTATCAAAACAAAGTACTACATGGATGCTCCTAGGGGGATAGATTGGTAGGAAAGACCATCGCTCGTCCCCAACCGCCACTCATAAGGAAGACAATCAATAAATAGATCATGCTCCAACTTCACCACATAACGGTTCACCATACGTGCATGCTATGGGAATCACAAACTTTAACACAAGTATCTCTCAAATTCACAACTACTCTACTAGAATGACTCTAATATCACCATCTTCATATCTCAAAACAATCATAAAGAATCAAACTTCTCATAGTATTCAATGCACTTTATATGAAAGTTTTTATTATACACATCTTGGATGCCCATCATATTAGGACTAGTTTTATAGCCAAAGCAAATTACCATGTTGTTCTAAAAGACACTCAAAATAATATAAATGAAGCATGAGATATCAATAATTTCTATAAAATAAAACCACCATCGTGCTCTAAAAAGATATAAGTGAAGCACTAGAGCAAAATTATCCAGCTCAAAAGATATAAGTGAAGCACATAGAGTATTCTAATAAATTCCGATTCATGCGTGTCTCTCCCAAGAGGTGTGTACAGAAAGGATGATTGTGGTAAACTAAAAAGCAAAGACTCAAATAATACAAGACGCTCCAAGCAAAACACATATCATGTGGTGAATAAAAATATAGCCTCAAGTAAAGTTACCGATAGATGAAGACGAAAAAGGGGATGCTTTCTGGGGCATCCCCAAGCTTAGGCTTTTGGTTGTCCTTGAATTTTATCTTGGGGTGCCTTAGGCATCCCCAAGCTTAGGCTCTTGCCACTCCTTATTCCAATATCTATCAAATATTTACCCAAAAACATGAAAACTTCACAACACAAAACTTCAACAGGAAATCTCATGAGCTCCGCTAGTATAAGAAAATAAACCACCACTTTAAGGTACTGTAATGAACTCATTCTTTATTTATATTGGTGTTAAACATACTGTATTACAACTTCTCTATGGTTCATACCCCCCGATACTACTCATAGATTCATCAAAATAAGCAAACAACACACGAAAAACAGAATCTGTCAAAAACAGAACAATCTATAGCAATCTGTAACTTTCGAATACTTCTGTAACTCCAAAAATTCTGAAAAATTAGGACGACGTGAGCAATTTGTATATTGATCTATTGCAAGTGGAGTAGGTATTTAATCTCTCTCTAGTAAAAAATGAAAATTAATATTGTGAGCATAAAAGTTTCTATTTTTTACAGCAAGATCAAACAACTATCACCCAAGAAGATCCTAAAGGCTTTACTTGGCACAAACACTAATTAAAACATAAAAACGCAATCAAAACAGAATGTAGATGAATTATTTATTACTAAACAGGGGCAAAAAGAAAAGAACAAAAATAAAATTGGGTTGCCTCCCAACAAGCGCTATCGTTTAACGCCCCTAGCTAGGCATACAAACAAAAATATATCTAGGTATTGCCATCTTTGGTATGCAATTCTTCAATTGAACACACATAACCTTTAGGAGGTTCTTTGGTTTTTTAATGATAAAACTCCTAGGCAAGAAATCAGGAAATTCATTTGTAGCAAAAGGTTCCTTAATGATATCGAAAAAGTTGGGGTGAACACTTATTGATTTGAGGTCTTCATTTTCCCTACAAGAAGATTCACCCTTATTTTTAGGAATATAGATAAACTTGGAAACTTTGGTAGGAGGAGGATTTGAGGTACTTTTAATGGCAGAAAAAGCGGACCCCAAGTTGGTAATAATATCTTTGAGTTTATCAATTCTAGTGGACTCTTGATCTATCTTCTCATTAACTATGGGTTCCTTCTCCCTAAGATTTTTTAGAGTAACTCCTACCTTAGATCCATATTGGGTAATTTCGTTGTGGATCTTTTTATCCAAATTTTCGATTAACTCTACAGTGGCAATTTTATTTTCAATAATATCAAGCCTTTGCATCACATGTTCCAAAGTTAAAATAGTTCCATTGACCAAAAGAGGTGGTGGGGCTAACAAATCTATCATAGCATTATAAGAATCAAAAGTATGGCTTCCCAAGAAATTCCCTCCGGTAATGGTGTCAAGAACATATCTATTCCAAGGAGTGATGCCTACGTAAAAATTGCGAAGAACGAAAGTGGATTGCTTTCTAGTAGATCTATTTTGAGCATTGCAAATTATATACCAAGCATATTTTAAAATTTCTCCTTCCCTTTGTTTAAAGTTGAGAACCTCGTTTTCGGGAGTGCAAGCGATAGAGGGAGAACTATCCATAATAACAGCAAACAAGGTTGCACACAAAAACAGACCCGGCAAGAAAACGACGAACGAAAAAGAGGCGAATAAAACGACAAATTTTGTGAAGTGGGGGAGAGGAAAATGAGAGGCAAATGGCAAATAATGTAATGCGAGGAAGAAGATTTTATGGTGGGTATTTGGTATGTCTTGACTTGGCGTAGATCTCTCCGGCAATGGCGCCAGAAATCCTTCTTGCCACCTCTTGAGCATGCGTTGGTTTTCCCTTAAAGAGGAAAGGGTGATGCAGCAAAGTAGCACAAGTATTTCCCTCAGTTTTGAGAACCAAGGTATCAATCCAGTAGGAGACAACGCACAAGTCACCTAGTACCTACACAAACAATCAAGAACCTTGGAACCAACGCGATAAAGGGGTTGTCAATCCCTTCACGGTCACTCGCAAAAGTGAGATCTAATAGAGATAGTAAAGTAAATATTTTTGGTATTTTTGCTGTATAGATTGGAAAGTAAAGATTTAAAATAGTAAAAGAGATGCGATGTAAATAAAAGATATGCAATATAATAAGAAAGAGACCCGGGGGCCATAGGTTTCACTAGTGGCTTCTCTCAAGATAGCATGTATTACGGTGGGTGAACAAATTACTGCCGAGCAATTGATAGAAAAGCGCATAGTTATGAAGATATCTAAGACAATGATCATGAATATAGGCATCACGTCCGTGTCAAGTAGATCGAAACGATTCTGCATCTACTACTATTACTCCACACATCGACCGCTATCCAGCATGCATCTAGAGTATTAAGTTCATAAGAACGGAGTAACGCATTAAGCAAGATGACACGATGTAGAGGGATAAACTCAAGCAATATGATATAAACCCCATATTTCTATCCTCGATGGCAACAATACAATACATTCCTTGCTGCCCCTACTGTCACTGGGAAAGGACACCGCGAGATTGAACCCAAAGCTAAGCACTTCTCCCATTGCAATAAAGATCAATCAAGTAGGCCAAACTAAACCGATAGTTCGAAGAGACTTGCAAAGATATCAAATCATGCATATAAGAATTCAGAGAAGAACCAAATAATATTCATAGATAATCTTGTTCATAAATCCACAATTCATCAGATCTCTACAAACACACCGCAAAAGAGTATTACATCGAATACATCTCCAGGAACATCGAGGAGAACTTTGTATTGAGAATCAAAGTGAGAGAAGAAGCCATCTAGCTAATAACTATGCACCCAAAGGTTTGTGGTAAACTACTCGTGCTTCATTGGAGAGGCAATGGTGTTGATGTATAAGCCCTCCGTGATCGATTCCCCCTCCAGCAGATCGCCGGAAAAGGCCCCAAGATGGGATCTAACGGGTACAGAAGGTTGTGGCGGTGGAAAAGTGGTTTCATGACTCTCCCTGATGTTTCTAGGGTATAAGAGTATATATATATAGGCAAAAGAAGTACGTCGGTGGAGCTACGAGGGGCCCACGGGGGTGGGGGCGCGCCTACCCCCTAGGCGCGCCCTCTTGCCTAGTGGCTTCCTCGTGAAGTTCCAGACTTTGACTCCAAGTCTTCTGGATTTCTTTCGGTCCAAGAAAGATCATCGCGAAGGTTTCATTCTGTTTGGACTCCGTTTGGTATTCCTTTTCTGCAAAACTCTAAAATAAGCAAAAAAAAACAGAAACTGGCACTCGGCCTCCGGTTAATAGGTTAGTCCCAAAAATAATATAAAAGAGCATATTAAAGCCCATTAAACATCCAAAACAAATAATATAATAGCATGGACAATCAAATATTATTGATACGTTGGAGACGTAACAGAAATGCATATCCCCATTGAGGTAACTTAGTGATTTACAAAAGTTCTTCAGTTTGATACTAATCGAAAGTGGTTGTTAATAAGACTTGATCAACCTTATTAATGAATCATTTTTGAGCAGTATGAAGTTGATGATTTAGTAATCACTACTTTATGTCCCTACTTTTTATTCTCTGTTTTTATTAGTTAAATAAAATAAATGTCATGTTTTGCCTATTTTCTGAATTTCCCGTGCAATAAAAAAATGACCAAAAAATAAAATTTCTCATAATGCTGTGAAAATTTATATGATTTTTTCCTGAATATTTAAGAATTTTTGGTGCAAAAATAACCAGAGGGGGGTGCACCAGGTGGGCACAACCCACCTGGGCGCGCCAGCACCCCCTGGCGCGCCCTGGGAGGTTGTGGTCCCCACGTGGGCCCCCTCACTTATCTCTTTAGCGCACATTGTCACCTACCTCCAGAAAAAAAATCACTCTTGCTCTCTCTCCCATGTTCTTGAGCTCAAACCCGCGGATTTCGATCTCTTTGCTCGAAGCTCCGTTTCCGAAACTGTTTCGGGGGATTGTTGCTTGGTATGTGACTCCACCATTTGTCCAATTAGTTTTTGTTTTAGTGGTTTATACTTTGAATAAATAGTTAATCGTGGTGCTGCTGTAGATGTGCTTGCATGTTCAATTCTTAGTGTTCTAAGTAGTTTGAATGCTTACTATGGCCTCTATGTATCCCTATGAGTAGTTGCTATTGGTTTTGTGAAGTTTTGTTGACAAATTTTTGTCACCTCAAAAATTTTATTTTCAGAAAATTGTACGCGGACATGATGAACCTGTTTGGAAGGAGTTCCTCGAGGAGACGATCCTCGGGGGCATCCTCTAGTGACAGCTCTACTCACCGGCCTTACGTTGAACCAAGTGAAAGTTCCACACGAGATGCTGCCACCAATACTTGCTTATGGCCTTGCGATGAGTATATGATGCAGGTGGGCATCAAAGAGGAATTTGAGCAATATGTTCATAATGCCGGTCTTGGTCCCTACCTCTCAGATAAGTGTGAACAGCGCCATCTTCTCACTGAATCATTTGTCAAAGAATTTAAATATTTTCCTCGTGAGTCTAGGGTGTCGTTTATGCTTTAAGATAACCCATATACTATTTCACTAGAGAACTTTGCTTACCATTGCAAACTTCCATTTTGGGGTTCGCTTGATGAGCCAGCAAAGGCTGAGTATGAGTCTTTCTTGACTAGCCTTTGTTACGGTGAAAATAGGGGAGTGAGACAAGGAAGAATAAAGAGCATTCACTTTCCCGCAATTTAGTACCTTGCATTATTTAACGGGAAATGCATAGTAGGCAAGCAATACTGTAGCATACTTTGTGCTCCAGACTTGAGCCTCATTCACATCGCTCTCACTGGTGAAAGGGATTATAACCTTGGAGCAATTGTTGCACATAGACTTCAGCATAATGCCAAAAGTGGCTGGTTCTATGGTGGAATATATGCCACACATTTAGCACGAGGGTTGAGTGTTTCACCTTTGCCTTTTGATCCTATCCTTCCCACTCGTATTTAGATTTTGATGCTTTAAAAGAGCATAAGATTCTCTCGGGAAGGTCTGCTAACTTCACTTATAATTTGTTGTTTAACCAATCACATGTTGTGGGCACATATTTGCCTGCGCCTGCTCTCTTTGATTATCACAGCAAGGAAAGATATTTTGTTCTTGAGAGCGAGCCCGAGCTCACAATGCAGCAGTGTTGGCGGCACGACATGCTGAGGCCTCCGCACCGAGAGCCTCCGTGAGCTACCACGCCGACTACTACCCTCCAGGCTACTGATTCATTACCAACTTAGGCCAAAAGCCTAGGCTTGGGGAAGTACGTGTTTCTCACCGACATTATATTCATGCTCACATATCATTCTATTTGCTGGCGCTCTCACTTTTTCATTGTATTATCCATGCTTAGATTTATTTTTCTTGCTTCCTTCTTGTGTGTTTGAAAAACTTCAGAAAAAAACAAAAAAATAGTTGTAGCTAGTTTACTTTCTATGCATGCTTAGTAGTAGTACTAAAAAGAAAATTCAAAAAGATTTCCTTGTTCTTCTTTTCCTTGTTGGGAGCTTTCCCATGTAAATAGTTTTTCTCGTTTTTTCTTTTTATTTGCTTGTTGAAGAAAACCAAAAAATCCAAAAATATTTTAGTGTGTTTCTCTTAATTTCTTTTCTTTTTATTCGAGTTGTACAGAGGAGAAGACCACGATGAAAATGTTGGGTGGCTCTCATATGAATAACTGTTGAACTAATAAGAGCCCATTTTACCTTGTCTTCTCCTGTTGAATAAAATGTTTTGCAGATTCCAGCTTAGTCCATAGCACTCTTGCACTATTATTATTTTTGTATCATTCGGTCGTGCAAGTGAAAGGCAATAATGAAGATATTCGATGAGTTGTCCGTGGCAAGGAGAAACTAGTATGAACTCGACTTGTTCTGTCTGTGTAAATATATTTAACCTAGTATCCAGGCTTCAGCCCATTATGATTAAACATGTTTGCAATGACAATTAGAGATTATAGTTTCTCATGTCATGCATAAGTAGCTGGGAGTGGATAACGATTTATCTTGGATATCAACATAGCGTTAAAATGATTGTGATGTAGTATGATGATATGGTATCCTTCTTTGAATGTTCGAGTGGCTTGACTTGGTACATGTTCATGCATGTAGTTGAATCAAAACCAACGTAGCCTCTATAATATTTATGTTCATGGTGATCATATCCTACTCATGCTAGTGTCCAATGTTACTTATCCATAATGCCTGGTTATGATCATTGTTGCTCTCTAGCTAGCCGCTTCCCAATCTTAAATTGCTAACCTTCGCCTGTACTAAGTGGGAATTCTGCTTGTACATAAAAAACCTTGAACCCAAAGTTATTCCATCTGAGTCCACCATACCTACCTGTATACGGTATTGCCCTCCCGTCCTAAGTAAATTTGCATGTGCCACCTCTAAAAACTTCTAAAAAATATTACCCTTTTTGTGTGCCTGGATCGTTCATGGAACGACAGGAGGTGATCGATATCTTCCGTGCTAAGCATGTTATCCTCAGGTCGAGTGTTTATTCACTCGCCATCGCACGAGGAAATGGGCGGTAATAGGGATGCCCAGTCCCAAACAGCAAACATAAAAAAAAGAGTTCATCTCTTGAATAATCAAACAAAAACTCCCAATGGAGTCAAAACCTTTATTTTCCGCTTGGGAACCTCCACTAGCGTGCTTAGCATGGAAGATGTTGATAACTGATGGTCGTGAAGTGAATAAGAAGGGTGCATGTCTCAAAATTTCATTTATCTATGTTTAAAAAATTAGCTCTGGCACCTCTGCAAATCACTACTTCCCTCTGCGAAGGGACTATATATTTACTTTTATGTTGTGTCATCACCTTCTATAAACAAGCGTCAGAAACTGAGTAGAGCACATCGGTCATGATTTATGCATTGTGTATAGCTAATGTTGGGTGCATCATGACTGGATCTTTTCTACCATGAATTACAATGTTTAGTCGCTGCTTGAACTTCGGAGGTGCTCTTCGTTTATGTTTTGCGGTCTCAGAAAGGGCTAGCGAGATACCATTATTTTCATATTATATCATGGTTGTTTTGACAACGTGTTGCTGTTTGAGATATCTTATTATTGCTCACTAGCTGATTATGTCATTGATATGAATCATTATAATCTTTAATAGTTATTGTTGACATGGTTAGTTATAATGTTGGCTGAAAACCTGGGTGCTGTTTAAGCTTATTTATGCAAACAAGAGCAAAAGAGTTCGTAAAAGTTTTTCTTTCTCACTTTCAGTTTATCAACTAAATTGCTTGAGGACAAGAAAATGTTTAAGCTTGGGGGAGTTGATACGTCTCCAACGTATCTACTTTTTCTCACGCTTTCCTCTTGTTTTGGACTCTAATTTGCATGATTTGAATGAAACTAACCCCAGACTGACGTTGTTTTCAGCAGAACTACCATGGTGTTGTTTTTGTGCAGAAATAAAAGTTCTTGGAATGGAATGAAACTTTGCGAGGATTTTTTATACCAATAATAAGAATTTATGGAGCCAAGACCACCAGAGAGGGGCCCCTGGGTAGGCACAACCCACCAGGGCGTGCCCCCCTCTCCTGGCGCGCCCAGGTGGGTTGTACCCACCCGGTGGCCCCGCTGATGACCCTCCTGATGCTATAAAATAACATTATTCTAGAAAAAAAATCAGGGAGAAAGAATTATCATGATCCACAAGACGGAGCCGCCGCCAAGCCCTGTTCTTCCTCGGGAGGGCAGAATTGGAGTCGTTTGGGGCTCCAGAGAGGGGGATCTTCATTCTTCATCATCACCAATCCTTCTCCATCACCAATTCCATGATGCTCTCCACCGGGAGGGAGTAATTCCTTCGTAGGCTCGCTGGTAGGTGAGGAGTTGGATGAGATTCATCATGTAATCGAGTTAGTTTTGTTAGGGCCTGATCCCTAGTATCCACTATGTTCTTAGATTGATGTTGCTATGACTTTGCTATGCTTAATGCTTGTCACTTTGGGCCCGGGTGACATGATTTTAGATCTGAACCGTTTATGAATTCATCATTATATCCATGTTTTAGATCCGATCTTGCAAGTTATAGTCACCTACTATGGTTATGATCCGACAACCCCGGAGTGACAACAACCGGGTCCACTCTCGGTGATGACCGTAGTTTGAGGAGTTCATGTATTCACTATGTGTTAATGCTTTGTTCCGGTTCTCTATTAAAAGGAGGCCTTAATATACCTTTGTTTCCAATATGGACCCCGCTGCCACAGGAGGGTAGGACAAAAGATATCATGCAAGTTCTTTTAATAAAGCACGTATGACTATTTATGGAATACATGCCTACATTATATCGATGAACTGGAGCTAGTGCCGTATCGCCCTAGGTTATAATTGTAACATGATGAATATCATCCAACAAGTCACCGATCCAATGCCTACGAATTTATCCTTATTGATCTTGTTGTGTTACTATTGCTATCATCACTATTGCACTTGCTACAAATTACTGCTATCACTGTTATTGTTACCGTTACTGTTGTCACTGCAATTAAAACTATCAAACTACTTTGCTACTGATCATATTGCTGCAGATAATTAATCTCTAGGTGTGGTTTAATTGACAACTCAGCTGCTAATACCTTCAAATATTCTTTGGCTCCCCTTGTGTCGAATCTATAAATTTGGGTTGAATACTCTACCCTCGAAAACTGTTGCGATCTCCTATACTTGTGGGTTATCAGGTATGTAACGCCCACGATGCGGCTATATCTCCCACGTGTCGACGCACGACTTAGAGGCATAACCGCATTGTAAGCAATGCCGCAAGTGGGGTAATCTTCACACAACCCATGTAATGAATAAGGAAAAAAAGGTACATAGTTGGCTTACACTCGCCATGTCACACAATAGCATAAATATCATTACATTCATCCAGATACAATCAAGGTCCGACTACGGAACCAAAATAAAGACAACCCCAAACACAACAATGTCCCCGATCACCCCAACTGGGCACCACTACCGATCGTCTGGAAAGGAAACGTAGTATCGTCCTGAGCCCTCATCGAACTCCCACTTAAGCTCAGTCGAATCTCCTGGAGCGGTATCATCGGTGCCTGCATCTGGTTTTGGAAGTAATCTGTGAGTCACGGGGACTCAGCAATCTCACACCCTCGCGATCAAGACTATTTAAGCTTATAGGAAGGGAAAAGGTATGAGGTGGAGCTGCAGCAAGCAACTAGCATATATGGTGGCTAACATACGCAAATGAGAGCGAGAAGAGAAGGCAAAGGCACGGTCGATAAACTATGATCAAGAAGTGATCCTAGAACAACCTACGTTCAAGCATAACACGAGACGGCGTTCTCTTCCCGGACTCTGCCGAAAAGAGACCATCACGGTCACAAACTCTGTTGATTCATTTTAGTTAAGTTAAGTTTCAGGTTATCTACAACCCATTAACAAATTCCCATCTGCCCATAACCGCGGGCATGGCTTTCGAAAGATCAAATCCCTGCAGGGGTGTCCCAACTTAGCCCATCACAAGCTCTCACGGTCAACGAAGGATACCAACGCTATAAGAGGGGCTGAGCAAAGCGGTAACATAGCCAAACAATGGTTTGCTAGGACAAGGTGGGTTAGAGGTTTGGCATGGCAATATGGGATGCATGATAAGCAAGTGGTAGGTATCGTAGCATAGGCATAGCAAAAGAGCGAGCATCTAGCAAGCAAAGATAGAAGTGATTTCGAGGGTATGGTCATCCTGCCTGCAAAGTTCTCTGAGTTGACGTTAGCTTGATCCTCATAAGCGTACTCAACGGGCTCCTCGATCACGTACTCGTCGCCCTGCTCTACCCAAAGCAAGAACACAAGCAAAGGGAGACACAATTAATCGCGTGCAATGCACAAGCTACATGATGCAAAACATGTCATGATATGCGGGATGCGATAAGCGATGCATATGCATGTTTCAGAAAGGAAAGATTGAACCTAGCCTCAACTTGGAAATCCAAGAGTGTCACTAGAAAGAGGAGTGGATTTCGGTCGAAATCGATATAAAGATCACCGGAATCGGATGCACGGTTTGCAAATGACAAGCAAAACAAATATGGCACCGAACTGCGATTAACAGCACGAGGCCATCTAAATGCATCAAGAACAACAAGCTACTGCACTCTAACATGACAACAAATCACATGGCAGGGATCCACTCAAGATGCTTGACAAAAGATGAACACTGAGCTACGGCTAATTCACTAAATAGCAGGTTCAAACAAGCATGGCAAAAGTGCAAAAGATATCAGGTTACAGACTTAGTGCAAATAACATGTCAGGAATTTAACATCAGGAAGCAATGTTTAGAGCAAGATAATAACATTCTACAGGAACATATCATGGCAAAGCAAGGCATGGCATGAAGCTACTCAAAGCATAAAACAAAAGTCCCTTACTGACCATAAGCCAAAAGGGATCAGAAAATACAATGGCACTCATGTGAACATAGCAACTTTTCGTTAACAGATTCAGACTTAGAAAAAACTGGAACAAGGCAAAACAGATATTAAGTAGGCATGTTTACGAGCTTGATGCACTCACCACAAGGCATTGCATGACAAACTAAGCATACACCTAGCAAGTAGACATGACATAGAAGCTAAACATGGCAAGAGCAACAACATAGCATGGATGGATCAACTACAACAAGCTCAGCAAAAATGCTTAACATGTAAACATTCTGCCAGGAACATTTTATAGCAAAAGTAGAGATCGATTGAGTCAAGCTAGGGTGCTCCATAAATGCAAAAAAAGACATGGATGGATAGAGCACAACAATATCTACAAAACATCCTTACTGATCATGCTCAAAAGAGGCATGGATCACTCTGTAGCAACATGAATACGTGGCATAAAAATATCAACAGGGCAAAGACTTAGAATATTTCTAAGTCCCTGAAATCAGCAACATTACGAGAGCTATTTTGCATGCTTGTGCTAGTCACCACAGAGATCACAAAAATACATGGCATACACCCCTGTAAAGATGGCATGGCATACTTCAAAACACATGTAGGTCTCATGTTCATAGGAGGCACACATTAAACATGGCAAAAATGACAAATGTCCAATTACTGATGAGAATCTGAAACTAATATAAACTAGCACTCTTGCAACAGCATTTAGGGTATCAAGATGAACTCAAATGAACATGGTGCAATGAGATGAAATGAAGTACTCGTCGAGACGAACAATTTGATATGCCATACGCCCAAAACGGAGCTACGGGTGCAAAGATATGGCATGATGAAAATATGCAAAAATTACTGGGATTAGGAGAGAGTCAACCCTCAGATCTAGGGTTTGCATGCAATCCGAGGTGGCGGCGGATCTCGCCGGAACTCCGCCGGAGTTGATGCGGGGGCGGCCGGATCCGGAGCGGGGGCTTGCCGGAGAGGAGGCGCGGTGACCGGATCTCGAGCCGGGGCGGCGCTGAAAGTGCAACTATCCCTGGGTGGTTTTGGTAATTCCTAACAACATATAGCTCATTGGGCTAACATTATTCCAAGATTAATATTTCGGGAAAAGCTCAATGAATGGCATGGCATGGATGAGGAAAGTGGACCCCTCAAAATACTAAGGACAAAAAGATTGGCTCAAGCTCAAAGCTCAAGACTCTACATTTTATATTTTAGTGATCCAAGATCACACTGAGTCTATAGGAAAATCCAATACTATCAAGGAGGGATGAGGTGTTGCTTGATGAGGTTCTTGCTTCATAGTGCTTAGTGATATGCTCCAAAACCCTCAACTACCTTCCCACATCCACATATGACCTAAACTAAAAGTCAAACTCGGCACCACCGATTCTTTCTATCCGGCACCACCGAGTTAGATGTCATAGCCACTGCCACAAACCCTAGGTAAATCGGTCTCACCGATAGGGATCTCGGTCACACCGAGATGGGGTTGTAATCTCTCTGTTTCCCTTCGTAACATTTCGGTCCTACTGAGATGAGCGATCGGTCCCACCGAGATTGCAATGTAAACTCTCTGTTTCCCTTTTGTAACATTTCAGTCCCACCGAAATAAGCAAATCGGTCCCACCGAGTTTACCTGACCAACTCTCTGGTTAGCTTATTACCAAAATCGGTCCCACCGAGTTTGTGTAATCGGTCACACTGAGATCACGTTATGCCCTAACCCTAACCATATTGGTCCTACCGAGTTGCATCTCAGTCCCACCGAAAATCCTAACGATCACTAGATTTGCTAAATCGGTCCGACCGAGTTTCTCAATTCGGTCTCACCGAGATTGGTAAATTGTGTGTAACGGTTAGTTTTTGTGTGGAGGCTATATATACCCCTCCACCCACTCTTCATTCGTGGAGAGAGCCATCAGAACATACCTACACTTCCAATACACATTTTCTGAGAGAGAACCACCTACTCATGCGTTGAGGCCAAGATATTCCATTCCCACCATATGAATCTTCATCTCTAGCCTTCCCCAAGTTGCTTTCCACTCAAATCTTCTTTCCGCCAAATCCAAATCCTGTGAGAGAGAGTTGAGTGTTGGGGAGACTATCATTTGAAGCACAAGAGCAAGGAGTTCATCATCAACACACCATTTGTTACTTCTTGGAGAGTGGTGTCTCCTACATTGGCTAGGTGTCACTTGGGAGCCTCCGACAAGATTGTGGAGTTGAACCAAGGAGTTTGTAAGGGCAAGGAGATCGCCTACTTCATGAAGATCTACCGCTAGTGAGGCAAGTCCTTCGTGGGCGATGGTCATGATGGGATAGACAAGGTTGCTTCTTCGTGGACCCTTCGTGGGTGGAGCCCTCCGTGGACTCGCGCAACCGTTACCCTTCGTGGGTTGAAGTCTCCATCAACATGGATGTACGATAGCACCACCTATCGGAACCACGACAAAAACATCCATGTCTCCAACCGCGTTTGAATTCTCCAAACCCTTCCCTTTACATTCTTGCAAGTTGCATGCTTTACTTTCCGCTGCTCATAGACTCTTTGCATGTTTGCTTGAATTGTGTTAAGATTTCTTGACTTGTGCTAAGATAGCTAAAATCTGCCAAGACTAAAATTGGGAAAAGGATAGATTTTTAATTGGTCAAGTAGTCTAATCACCCCCCTCTAGACATACTTTCGATACTACAAGTGGTATCAGAGCTTTATTCTCCATTTGCTTTGATTTCCATAGCTTTTGGTGGTCATAGCCTTGGTTTCACAACCTAGGAGAGTATGGCATCTAGCAAGGGAAATTATCACCATAGAGGTCCTTACTTTGATGGTACTAATTTTGCTAGTTGGAAGCATAAGATGAAAATGCATATTCTTGGACATAACCCCGCCGTTTGGGCTATTGTGTGTGTTGGCTTGCAAGGTGAATTCTTTGATGGGAGAGAACCGAATCGTGAAGCCACCGCGGAAGAGTTGAAAATGATGCAATACAACGCTCAAGCTTGTGATATCCTCTTCAACGGATTGTGCCCCAAAGAATTCAACAAAATCAGCCGTCTTAAGAATGCAAAGGAAATTTGGGATACTTTGATTGACATGCATGAAGGTACCGACTCCGTCAAGGAATCCAAGTTGGATGTGCTTCAAAGTCAACTTGACAAGTTCAAAATGAAGGATGGTGAAGGTGTCGCTGAAATGTACTCTAGGCTTGCTCTTATCACAAATGAGATTGACGGCTTAGGAAGTGAAGAGATGACCGACAAATTCATCATCAAGAAGATCCTAAGATCCTTGGATGGAAAATATGATACCGTGTGCACATTGATTCAAATGATGCCCAATTACAAAGATCTCAAGCCAACAGAAGTCATTGGAAGAATTGTTGCTCATGAGACGTCACTCAAGGATAAGGAGGAACTTCACAACAAATCAAGTGGTGCTTACAAAGCCTCATGCGAAGCCCCCACATCATCAAGTGAGAAAAAACCTTCAATGAAGAATTGAGCTTAATGGTGAAGAAATTCAACAAATTCTACAAAAGTAGAAGCAAAGAGAGAAGCTCCAAGTCAAGGTCCTACAATGACAAAAGATCTTCTAGTCGAGAGCAAAACAAAGAAGAGAAGATTCTCCAAAAAGAAGTAGAAGAGAAGAATCACCACCTAGAGAAGAAGGAGTAGAGATGATCGTTATGAACGAAGACCCCCACGGAGAAGCAAGGATTCGGAAAGAAAGGACAAGTCATCAAGGAGCTACACAAAACGAAGACATCAAGCTCATGTTAGTGAATGGGTATCCGGCTCCGACTCCGACAATCACTCCGAGAGAAGCTATCACTCCGACTCCGAATATACTCAAGATGAAGGTGTTGCCGGTCTAGCACTTGTGTCAACCAACTCCTACGACATATTTGATTCACCAAATGAAGGAATTGGAAGATGCTTCATGGCCAAAGGTCCAAAGGTATCACACCCCGAGTATGTTGATTTCAATAGTGATGAAGATGACTTGTTAGGTGATGATGATTTACTTGTTGACATCTCTAGTGATGAATACTATGATGAAACGTCAATTAATCATGCTAATCAAGATGAAACGAATGACAATGATAAGGAGAAGATTGAGTCTCTAACTAAAGAAATAAACACTCTTAAGTTAGCTCATGAAACAATCTTAGGAGATCATCGAGAACTTTTAAGGACTCATGAGAAATTACGTTTTGAAAAGCTCAACCTTGAGCAAGAGCATGAGTTCTTGAAGGCAATCAATGATGATCTTCGCAAGAAAAGTTCTTCTTACATTGCCAAGTGTTTACTCTTATCCACTTACATGCCTCAAGTCAAGTCTAGTAACAAGAACAATAAAGATTCTTCCTCTAGTAGTAACAATAATCATGCTAAATCCAATGTTATTGCTTCTAGTAGTTCTCTTGATTCCACTAATGATTCTCTTAGCCAAGTTACACTTGAGCAAGAAAATAGCTTATTGAAGGGAATTATAGAGAAAGGTGTTTACAAGAGCCTTGCCGGGAGTAAGCAATTCGAGGAAATTGTACGCAAGGAAGGAAGGCATCGGAAGAACCAAGGTGCTGGTTTTGAACGAAAGTTCAATGCCAATGGAGTTGAGTGATAAGAAGATCAATACCCCAAGACGAAGTTTGTTCCTCAACAAGAGAAGTATGATCCTACTTCTTTCAAAGGGACACAAGCTCAAGATGATCTTCCACCACAAGACCACAAGCAAAAAGGCAAGGACAAGCTTCAAGAGGAAATTGATGCATTTGAATAAGCTTCTAATGCCTTGGTCAAGTGGGTTCCCAAGACTACATCAAGTTCCACTTCATCAAGTACAACTACAACTCCAAGGATTCCCATCAAGATGGTGTGGATCCCGAAGAAGAAGAACTAGAGAGTTCTTGAGGGTGACTCCGCCAACATACTTCACTCTTATCATTTTGGCAAGAACGAGTGCAATCAACTTCCACATCTTGCACTAGTTTAAGGAGTCACAAACCCTCTTGTTGGTAAGACAAGGGACAAGGTAACCTAAAGCTTTCATAGACATCATCTTGTGTGTGCATCACTCTATGCCTATGGATATCCTTGTGTGTTCCTTGTGGGACTAACCCGTGTAGGTATTGAAAGTGCAACTCACTCCAAAGGATAGCTCCAAATGATCTACATCAACATTGAGCATCCACATCTTCAACATCTACATGAAGTCATCATCGACAAAACCCAAGGTTAGTTCATCCCTCTTAAGGGGGGATCTCACATCTAGGGGGAGCTTTACTCTAAGAATGGAGCTAAAGCAACTCTAATGGTATGAAAACAACAACGCTTTATGTAAAAGTGGTAACCCCACTTGTGCTTAAACGATGAGTATGACCTATGATCAAATGTTCTCATTTAACTCCTAAGTCAATATACTCATATATAGATGACCTAGTCATCGCCAATTGCTTGATAGATGCTAGAATTGGTTGTGCATGCTTTGCCACATACTTCAATTGCCATTTTATTGTGTGAGCATGTTGGTTGCATAATTTACTCATTCAAGGACATCCACTTGTTGTTTTGATTGATTGGTTTATTTTTCCTCTTGCCAAGTGGATGGACAAGAATGCCTAAGAACCTTCTCTCGCTATCTATGCTTTTCTCGTCTCAAACTCTATTCATGCTACATCACAAAATTTGATCAAGTCAGATTCGAACCACTCTGTGTGAGGAGCACTCAGAGTCCCTGATTCGTCATAGACTTAAACTTCCAAAACTTCTTTGTGCATTTCGGTCTGACCGATTCACCCATTTCGGTCATACCGAGATCACTAAGTCGATCTAGGTTTTCAATCTCGGTGCAACCGATTTGAACTTTTCGCTCACACCGAGTTGCAGCAACTGCTTGCAGTTATGCATCTTGGTGCCACCGAGTTTTTCCACTCGGTCACACCGACAGGGTCGGGCTATATATACCCACGGGTAAAATTTTGGCAATTTTCTTCAAACTCTTTCGCCCGCGCTTAGCCCGCTCTGCCTCCAGGGTCTCCGGATCGTCCTCCTCGTCGCCAGTTGCCTCCTACCGCTGGTCTCCGCCGCCGTCAACGGGAATCATCCCCGCCGTTGCCGCCGTAGCGAGTTCATCGCCGAACTAGGGTATGAACTTGATCACTGTGCTATCCTTATCTGATTCCTAGCACATTGTGTTCGCCATGAATCTTGCCACGATTGAAACTATCTTATCCAGTCAAGAACGCACCGTAGATTAGAGATGATTTGAAAATTTAGGGTTAGGTTTCCGCCGAAACCATCTCGGACCAACCGAGTTGTGGAACTCGGTACCACCGATTCGGCTTAGGCCATTGCACATGTGATTCTTGGTCTGACCGAGAATTGAAAATCGGTGTGACTGAGTTCAGGACTTTGTGAAACCCTAGCAGTCTCGGTGCCACCGAACTGTGACTCGGTCTGACCGAGTTCACTAGTTTAGGTTCCAATAGCTGCTTCGGTATCACCACGTTTACAAATCGGTTGATCCGAAATGCTTTCTGAGGAAAACTAAAACTAAGTTTTTGATTCATTCTTTTGCAAAAACCTATGTATTTTGTGATGCTCATCCACTCTACCTCATCTAAAATCTATTCGTAGGGTCAGCTGTCAGAGATTGCATTATGTCTGATCAAAGTGACAGTCAGAACAAGTCAGAGGAGCAGGTTCACATGAGTGAGGGTACTAGTCCCTCTAGCAGCTCAGATGATGGAAGCAGGAGCACACCCAGCAACTTGCCAAAAGCTGCCACCAGGGCCAGAAAGAAGAAAACTTCTGAATCTAAGGATGAAGACTATGCAGTTGAGGAAGAAGAAACCACCTCAAAGAGTAAAGTGCTCAAAAAGGAACATGGCACAGCTACTACCACCAAGCCAGGGATGAAGCAAAAGGTTCCTGCCAAGAGAGCTCCAATATCTAAAGCCAGAGTATCTACTCAAGAGACTTTGGGATCTGCACCCAAAGAGCAGGTTGTGGCAGAAAAGAAAAGGAAAGAGAGGGTCAAGAAGACCACTGACAGAGTGCTTGGGAGATCTTCAATCATGAAAGACTCTGAAGAATAGGAAGAGGAAGAGGATGCTGCACCAACACCTAAGGCACAGAAACTTATGGGAGATGCCATAAGATCAGGGGCTGCTTCATCTAAGCCCAAAGAAGCTCCCAAGCCAGCTGCTCCAAAACCCAAAACTGCACCAAAGAGGAGTACCGGGAACATTCCAGTTGCTAAGAAAAACAAGGCCCCAGTGCCTGAAACTGTTGTTGAAGAAGAAGATGATGAGACACATGTTTTGATGAAGTTAAAGCCAAAAATTCCAGATCATAATGATGCTCATCCTGTAGCAGAAAACATGAAGATCGGGAAGGACTCGGGATTGAGGCTATGGAGAGAGTCAGATCCATATGCCACCAGAAGAAGAACTGCTGTGGACTACAAGTTCCATACCAAAGAACAACAGGATTTTTATGAGACAGTGTTGCTTGACAAGAAACCAATAGTATGTTACATGAGATGGGTCAACTGGGAGTACATCAAGGAGAATGAAGAACACTATCCAGGAGTATATGACAGTTTCAAGGCTTGTGGAGTTGATGAGTTTGTGGCTCAGAAGCTCACAAAGTGGAATGATGAGCTTATCATGCAGTTCTACTCCACAGCTCACTTCTACCCAGATGGCACGATAGTCTGGATGTCTGAAGGCACTAGATACCAGTCAACAGTAGCAGAATGGGCTGAATTGATCAATGCTCCTAAGGAGAATGAAGATGACTTGGATGTCTATGCCAAGAAGAAGAAGGATCACAACTCCATGGCTAGCATGTACAAGGATATTCCTGATGCAGATCTTGAGACTCACCAATTTGGAAGTGAAACACCTGCTGTCAGGACTGCCTACTATCAATTGGATCCTCAGGCACACTCTTCTGCCCAAGTCTGGTGATCACAGAATGATCAGAGGCCACTCCATCAATCTGCTACATATATTTGATGTGCCACAAAAGTTCAATGTCATGAGTCTTATAGTTGAAACTATCAAGAGGGCAGCTGCTGACCAAAAGAGAAGTTGTGGGTATGCACCACAGATCCAGGAGTTTATTAACTCCAAGATGGGCACTAGCACATACTTGTTGGACAAGGAGCACATGCCTATCTATCCAGACTTTGAGGACAACCAAGTGGTTATGAATGAGGATGAACCATCTTCTGTGCACGTTCAAGCAAAGAGGGAGAAGGCAAAGGCTGAGAAAGCTGCAAAGATGCCAACCATGGAAGAAGCATCTTAGTATCTTCTGAAGAGCAAGCAAGATCAGCTTGGCTACTTGATTGCATCCACTCTAAGGATTGAGAAAGGGCTGGCCACCCTGACTCAAAACCAGGAGAGCTTGGAAAGGATCATGGAGCAAAAGTTCTATGACATAGATGTGAAGATAACTGAGATCCAGTCTGTTGTGGAGCAGCTTCAGGATGATATGCAGGATAGGAAGGGCAAGACAACCACTGATGCATTTGCTAGTGCCTAGAGCTCAGAGGTCAACTACAGTGCCAGTAACATACACCAGAGCCACTTCATCTGCACCAGCTACAACTTCAGTGCCACCAGCTCCAGCACATACTCCATCAGCTCCATCTACATCGACTGAAGCCTTCGTTCTTGGAGTTCTCCGGACACCACCACCTGAAGACCAAGCCTGAGAGACGATTTAGTGCTATGCATTTTCTATGAACTTATTGGTAACTTGTTGCCAAAGGGGGGAAAAATGTATAGATCATAGGCTTCGAGAGAGAGTGTTGCTTTTTTATTCTCTCTTGCTTTGGTGGTTGAACTTTATTTGCTTGATTGAGATACTTTCTGTCTGTGTGATACTTGGATGATCATGTGTGTTTGATCATATGCTACATTAATGCTTGTTGGATGACATTATCATTTTATCCCTATATGATCATTCACTTTGCTTGGTGATGAGTACACGTATTTAATTATTATCATTTTGAGCGCTCCACCAAGATGTATGTGACATGTAAGAGTAACCCATGAGCCTATCTCTCTGTGCATTTGCAGTCCAAAGCAAATCATAAACTATGCACAAATTTAGGGGGAGCTCTTGCTTTTCACATACTTCTCAAAGCGACAATATTTTTCACTCTTATTATCATTCGTTGAAGCTTTGATCTATATGTTGTCATCAATTACCAAAAAGGGGGAGATTAAAAGTGCAACTATCCCTGGGTGGTTTTGGTAATTCCTAACAACATATAGCTCATTGAGCTAACATTATTCCAAGATTAATATTTCAGGAAAAGCTCAATGAATGGCATGGCATGGATGAGGAAAGTGGACCCCTCAAAATACTAAGGACAAATAGATTGGCTCAAGCTCAAAGCTCAAGACTCTACATTTTATATTTTAGTGATCCAAGATCACATTGAGTCTATAGGAAAAGTCAATACTATCAAGGAGGGATGAGGTGTTGCTTGATGAGGTTCTTGCTTCATAGTGCTTAGTGATATGCTCCAAAACCCTCAACTACCTTCTCACGTCCACATATGACCTAAACAAAAATTCAAACTCGGCCCCACCGATTCTTTCTATCCGGTGCCACCGAGTTCAAATGTCATAGCCACTGCCACAAACCCTAGGCAAATCGGTCTCACCGATAGGGATCTCGGTCACACCGAGATGGGGTTGTAATCTCTATGTTTCCCTTCATAACGTTTCGGTCCTACCGAGATGAGCGATCGGTCCCACCGAGATTGCAATGTAAACTCTCTGTTTCCCTTTTGTAACATTCGGGTCCCACCAAAATGAGCAAATCGGTCCCACGAGTTTACCTGACCAACTCTCTGGTTAGCTTATTACCAAAATCGGTCCCACCGAGTTTGTGTAATTGGTCACACCGAGATTACGTTATGCCCTAACCCTAACCATATCGGTCCTATCGAGTTGCATCTCAGTCCCACCGAAAATCCTAATGGTCACTAGGTTTGCTAAATCAGTCCGACCGAGTTTCTCAATTCGGTCTCACCGAGATTGGTAAATTGTGTGTAACGGTTAGTTTTTGTGTGGAGGCTATATATACCCCTCCACCCACTCTTCATTCGTGGAGAGAGCCATCAGAACATACCTACACTTCCAATACACATTTTCTGAGAGAGAACCACCTACTCATGTGTTGAGGCCAAGATATTCCATTCCCACCATATGAATCTTGATCTCTAGCCTTCCCCAAGTTGCTTTCCACTCAAATCTTCTTTCCGCCAAATCCAAATCCTGTGAGAGAGAGTTGAGTGTTGGGGAGACTATCATTTGAAGCACAAGAGCAAGGAGTTCATCATCAACACACCATTTGTTACTTCTTGGAGAGTGGTGTCTCCTAGATTGGCTAGGTGTCACTTGGGAGCCTCCGACAAGATTGTGGAGTTGAACCAAGGAGTTTGTAAGGGCAAGGAGATCGCCTACTTCGTGAAGATCTACCGCTAGTGAGGCAAGTCCTTCGTGGGCGATGGTCATGATGGGATAGACAAGGTTGCTTCTTCGTGGACCCTTTGTGGGTGGAGCCCTCCGTGGACTCGTGCAACCGTTACCCTTCGTGAGTTGAAGTCTCCATCAACGTGGATGTACGATAGCACCACCTATCGAAATCACGACAAAAACATCCGTGTCTCCAACTGCGTTTGAATTCTCCAAACCCTTCCCTTTACATTCTTGCAAGTTGCATGCTTTACTTTCCGCTGCTCATAGACTCTTTGCATGTTTGCTTGAATTGTGTTAAGATTTCTTGACTTGTGCTAAGATAGCTAAAATCTGCCAAAGACTAAAATTGGGAAAAGGATAGATTTTTAATTGGTCAAGTAGTCTAATCAACCCCCTCTAGACATACTTTCGATCCTACAGGCGCACGACGGCGAGGGGCGGCGATGTGCGGCGGGCGACGGTGGCGCGGCGGGGCGGCGAGGCCGAGGCGGCGGTGGCCAGCGATGGCGGGCGACGGCAGGAGTGGAGGCGCGGCGACCGGTGCGGGCGAAGACGAGGCGGCGCGAGGCGGCGGACGCGGGCCCGGTCGGGCGGCGGGGAGGGCCGGTGTCGGGCCAGGCGGGCCAGGGTGGGCGAGGCAGCAAAGTGGGGGGCGGGGTGACACGTGGCGGCGCGGGATTGGCGGCGGCGGAAGTGTCCGGCGCGGCCTGGACATGTCCGCCGCGCGGAGGGACAAGGTAGCTAGGTCTAGGGTTGGAATGATCCGAAAATTTCGGGGGTAGTGATTTTTTATATGTAGGAGGAGCTAGGAGGCTCTAAATTGGGCACGGTTTGCGGCCACGCGATCGTGATCGAACGATCTAGATGATGGAGGGGGTTTTGGGCCACTTTGGAGAGGTGTTGGGCTGCAACACACACGAGGCCTTTTCCGTTCCTCGGTTAACCATTGGAGTATCAAACGAAGTCCAAATGGCACGAAACTTGACAGGCGGTCTACCGGTAGTAAACCAAGGCCGCTTGGCATGTCTTGGTCCAATCCGAAAACTTTTAACACCCACACACGAAAAGAGGTAGAAAGGGACACCGGAGGACATAGGAGCGCCGAAATGCAAAACGGACAACGGGGAAAATGCTCGAATGCATGAGACGAACACGTATGCAAATGCGATGCACATGATGACATGATATGAGATGCATGACAAAGACAAGACAACACGAAGACAAAAACCCGACAACGAGGAAATATCATAACTTAGTGCCGGAAATGGCAAGAGTTGGAATACAAATATGGCAAGTTACATACGGGGTGTTACAAGGTACTTGATCGGTTGGAGCACGAAGAAGTTCGACTACATCAACCGCATTGTTAAACGCTTCCGCTTACGGTCTACGAGGGTACGTCGACACACTCTTCCCCTCATTGCTATGCATCTCCATGGATAGATCATTGCATGTGCGTAGAATTTTTTTTGTTTTCCATGCAACGTTTCCCAACAACAATCTCACAAGAACCTACGGTGCTAGATAATGGTGCTGGCGATTGTGGTGCTGGAAGTTATCGGCGACAACTGTGGTAATTGCAAGTACCCCATTGGCTATGACCTCTAACATGGTGGTGGGTAGCACACTCATGGGCCACCAAGGAAGGAGGTGATTCGAAGTGCTATCCCCGTGAGGGAGGTCCTCCAGGATCTCGATGACCATCGGGAAGAAGGGGAAAATCCCTAAGCATGTCCCCGTGATTAGTCCCAGGAGCAACACTCCATCGACTTTCCACCTAGAAGTTGAATCAAGGAAACTAGATGATGACAGCTAACATCTTACTTTGGTTTACTTGGTCACACTCCAATACTTCTACTTGCTTGCAAAAGCAAATAAAACTAAAATAATAGATCTTTCTCTTGGTAAATGATACGTCTCCAACATATCTACTTTTCCAAACACTTTTGCCCTTGTTTTGGACTCTAACTTGCATCATTTGAATGGAACTAACCCGGACTGACGCTGTTTTCAGCAGAACTGCCATGGTGTTATTTTTTTGTAGAAATAAAAGTTCTCGGAATGACTTGAAAATCCATGGAGACACATTTTGGAATTAACTAATGGCGAAAGAATTAGCATCAGGGGCCCCACACCCTGTCCACGTGGGTGCAGGGCGCGCACCGCCCCTGGGGCGCGCCACCTGCCTCGTGGGCCCCCTGGGACTCCACCGACCTCAACCCCAACTCCATATATTCACTTTTGGGAGGAAAAAATCAGGGAGAAGGATTCATCGTGTTTTACGATACAGAGCCGCCGCCAGGCCCTAATATTCCTCAGGAGGGCTGATCTGGAGTCCGTTCGGGGCTCCGGAGAGGGGAATCCATCGCCATCATCATCATCAACCATCCTCCATCACCAATTTCATGATGCTCACCGCCGAGCGTGAGTAATCTCATCGTAGGATTGCTGGACGGTGATGGGTTGGATGAGATTACCACGTAATCGAGTTAGTTTTGTTAGGGTTTGATCCCTAGTAGCCATTATGTTCTAAGATTGATGTTGCTATGACTTTGCAGTGCTTAATGCTTGTCACTAGGGCCCGAGTGCCATGATTTCATATCTGAACCTATTATGTTTTCATGAATATATGTGAGTTCTTGATCCTATCTTGCAAGTCAATAGTCACCTACTATGTGTTATGATCCGGCAACTCCAAAGTGACAAAAATGGGACCACTCCCGGTGATGACCGTAGTTTGAGGAGTTCAGGTATTCACTAAGTGTTAATGCTTTGGTCCGGTACTCTATTAAAAGGAGGCCTTAGTATCCCTTTGTTTCCAATAGGACCCCGCTGCCATGGGAGGGTAGGACAAAAGATGTCATGCAAGTTATTTTCCATAAGCATGTATGACTATATTCGGAATATATGCCTACATTACATTGATGAACTGGAGCTAGTTCTGTGTCACTCTATGTTATAACTATTGCATGAGGAGTCGCATCCGACATAATTATCCATGATTGATCCATTTCCTACGAGCTTTTTACATATTGATCTTTGCTTAGTTACTTTTCCGTTGCCATTGTTACGATTGCTACAAAAACTAGTACTGTTACTTTTGCCACTGTTACCGTTACTTCCATACTACTTTGCTACTAAATACTTTGTTGCAGATATTAAGTCTTTCAGGTGTGGTTGAATTGACAACTCAACTGATAAGACTTGAGAATATTCTTTGGCTCCCCTTGTGTCGAATCAATAAATTTGGGTTGAATACTCTACCCTCGAAAACTATTGCGATCCCCTATACTTGTGGGTTATCAAGACTATACTCTACCCTCGAATCAATAAATTTGGGTTGAATACTCTACCCTCGATGCTTCCAGAGATTACCTGGATAGTTGTCTTGGTTGTGTTTTCAGGGAAAGAACTGTTGATCAAGCTGAAATGCTATTGAATAATATGTTGACCAATGAAAATAATTGGACACTTCCTAAACCAACTCCTAAGCCAACTCCAAAGAAAAGGGGTATTCTATTTCTCAGTCCTGAAGATATGCAAGAGGCAAAGAAATCTATGAAAGAAAAAGGTATTAAAGCTGAAGATGTTAAGAATTTACCACCTATTGAAGAAATACATGGTCTTAATTCATCACCTATTGAAGAAACACACGGTCTTGATTACCCGACACAGGTAGTAAAGGTAAATTCTCTCTATAGATATGATAAAGCAGAAATCCCTCATGCTAAGTCTGCTAGCCAATGCTTAGATGAATTTGATAACTTTATGGTTAAGCAAGAAGATTTTAATGCTTATTTTGGTAGACAATTGAAACACAATGCTTATACGATTGAACACTTGGGTGATTATATGTCTAGAGTTAAAGGTGAACTTAAACCCATTAGTAAACATGCTTCTATGGTTACCACTCAAGTAGAACAAGTACTTAAAGCTCAGAATGATTTGCTCAATGAATTGAATAGTAAGAATAATGACTTTGATGTTAGAGTTGCAACTAGAGGAGGTAAAGTGACTTAGGAACCTTTGTATCCTGAGGGCCACCCTAAGAGAATTGAGAAAGATTCTCAGAGAACTAATATAGATGCACCTAGTCCTTCTAAAAAGAAGAGAAAGAAAAATGATAGGACTTTGCATGCTTCTAGTGAACCCATTGTTGACACACCTAAAAATGCCAATGATATTTCTATCTCCGATAATGAAACACAATCTGGTAATGAACATGAACCTAGTGATAGTGTTAATGATGATCTTCATGTGGATGCTCAACCTAGCAATAATAATGATGTAGAAATTGAACCTGCTGTTGATCTTGATAACCCACAATCAAAGAATCAATGTTATGATAAGAGATACTTTGTTGCTAGGAAACACGGTAAGGAAAGAGAACCATGGGTTCAGAAACCCATGACTTTTCCTCCTAAACCATCCAAGAAAAAGGATGATGAGGATTTTGAGCGCTTTGCTGGAATGATTAGACCTATCTTTTTGCGTATGTGTTTGACTGCTATGCTTAAAATGAATCCTTATGCTAAGTATATGAAAGATATTGTTACAAATAAAAGAAGGGTACCGGAAGCTGAAATTTCCATCATGCTTACCAATTATACTTTTAAAGGTGGAAAATCAAAGAAACTATGAGATCTCGAAGTACCAACTATACCATTCTCCATTAACAGAAACTATGTTAAAACTGCTTTATGTGATCTTGGAGCCGGTGTTAGTGTTATGCCTCTCTCTTTATATCGTAGACTTGATTTGAATAAATTGACACCTACTGAAATATCTTTGCAGATGGCTGATAAATCAACTGCTATACCTGTCGGTATCTGTAAGGTTGTGCCTGTTGTGGTTGCAAACGTTACTATTTTAACGGACTTTGTTATTCTTGATATTCCCGAGGACTATAGTATGTCGATTATCCTTGGTAGACCCTTTTTGAATACTGCAGGGGCTGTTATTGATTGCAACAAAGGCAATGCCACTTTTCATGTTAATGGTAATGAGCATATGGTACACTTTCTGAGGAAACAACCTCAAGTCTACAGTATCAATTCTATTCGAAAAATTTCAACGATTACTATTGGAGGTTTTGAATTCCCTCTTCCTACTGTCAAGAAGAAATATGATATTCTTATTGTTGGGGACATGCATATCCCCGTTGAGGTAACCTAGTGTTATTCGAAAATTCTCCGGTTTCATGTTATTCGGAAAGAGTTTCTTAACAAGACTTGATCAACCTTGTTAGTGGATTCCTTGTGATGAGTGATAACCCACAATGTCGGAGTAATTGACCACGGGTACCCCGAGGACGGCAAGACGATATTTCAAGACATCGAAGCTAGCAAAGCCCCTCAGTCTGATTGACCGGCCGCTCCTGCCGGCTTCCCGTCCGACTGCTCTGCCCGGCCGACTGCCGGCTGCCGACTGTGCCAACTAGCCGGCTGCCGACTACGCCAACTAGCCGGATGCCGGCTGCAGCCCGACCCGACACCGACGAGACGGATGTACCCGAGCACTATTCACATGTCATCTCAGTCATCATGTATAGTGTCACTTGTCCCCTGGCACTATTTATGAAGTGACTCAGGGGACAAGGATGACACCCACCATGCCTTTGCCCATGCCACTAGTTAGCTAGCTACCATACCTACATAGCTTACATACTAAGCTATCTCACACTATAAAAGGAGGCCTCATCCATCCATCCAGGATGATGGACACTCTCACGCACACACCCACGGCCAAGTGCCATTCGGCCACTAGAGCTTGCATGCTCATCCGGCCACCCGCATATATACGAGGCCAGATGCCTATGGCACTGACCTCAGATACAGCTCTAGGAGCAACTCTGTACCAGATATACCAGATACACTCAGACATGCAGCAGTAGGAGTATTATCTCTCCGGAGAGCTTCGAAACTGGGTAAACCACCGCGTGCTACTCGCATACCCGCTCCCGGGCCTATCAGCAACAGTCTTACCCACACACTAAGCCCTTGTGGCATCTATCGACTCGCAAGCCCCCCGTGAGAATACCACGACAGTTGGTGCCCACCGTGGGGCGGTACTACTACTATGCTACCACACTGCTGCTGGTTTCGCTGTCCGGACGGGACCCTTTTTTCTTCATCGCCTCCGCCGCGGCGTCGCGCCGTCTCTCCGGTAGCGCTCGGGGGCTCGACATCGACCCGCCCCCGGAGTGGCCGCGAGGGGCGGCGCGTCCTTGCCATCGGCCTCGCCATCTTCGTCGTCACTGCAGCATCGCGCCGTCTCTCCGGTAGCGCTCGGGGGCTCTACACCAACACGGCCCCGGAGCGGCCGCGAGGGGTGGCGTGTCCTCGCCGTCGGTTGCGCCTTCTTCACCGCCACCGTTGCGACGCCGCCGCCCGTCCGCGCGCGCGCCGCGCGTAGGGCCTCGCTTCGGTCGGCTGCATCAATCCGCGTGCTGCTCGCGCTCGCTCCCCTCCACGCTTGTCTAGCTCCGGCCGTAGCACGCGGTCGCTCCTCCATACACGCTAGCTAGCAAGCCACTCAATCCCCATACCATGGTCATACACTTCCTTGACTATGGTCAGATACTAGCCATGCATTAGTCAGACAATGCCCAAACGCTTCCAATATCCATGGCATTGCTGTCCGATTGTAGCTGCTCCCGCTGCATCCTCGCTCAAACGCCACCAGGGGAGGAACCCCTCGCGCTTGGGGCCGCGCCCTGCCCCCGCTGTTGTTTCGTCCTTCAGCGCGCCACCGCGCCGTGGCCGCTGCCTCCTCCCGTGCGATCTTCAAACACCCCGCTCCACCATAGTGCTCCACTCTAGCCCGCCAGCCACTGCCGCGCTCGGCCTGGTCCCCGCACCGGCTCCGGGTCGACTCCCCAAGCTAGGCCGCATCCGACCCCGCGTCGGCTCCCCGACGCCGCCCCGGGCCTGGCCGGGTTCGGCCCCATCCGCCGGCCGGCTCCCCCGCTCCCTCCGCGCCCCGGCCGCTGGCTCGCCCGTTCCCTGGCTCCGCCCGCAAACCCGGCGACTCGGCCGGCTCCTCCATCGCCCTGCCTCGCCTCCGCCGAGTCCGCACCGGCTCCGCCCGTCCCGGCCGCCTGCAGGCTTGCGCAGGTTGGCTGCCCATCCGCCTGCCGGCTTCCACCGACCCGGCCTCCACCGCGCTCGCTCCCGGCAATGCCCCGTGCGCCTCACCCCGCTACCACCCCTGCTGTGGCCAGGTCGCCTACGCCATGGCTAGGCCGCTCCCGTCGGGTCGCCCCGCGCCCCTGCGGGCTCACGCTCCTCCGCTCGTCGCCGTCTCCGGCCACAGCGCCGGCCCCGGCCTCATCAGCCGCCTACCGGCTCCGCCTCCACCCACGGCCGGGTCGCGCGTGCCGGATCCGCTTCTGCCCGCGGCCAGGGGCCCGCGCTGGCCGGCCTCCCGTGCCGCCCGCCCGACCTGCCCGCTCGGCCGGCTCCCGCGCTGGCCGGCTCCCAGGCCGCCCTGCGCCCATCCGCGCTAGCCGCCTACGTTCAGCCTGCGCGCGTGACGGCTCCACCTCGAGCCCGGCCGCGTCCGGCTCCCTAGCGCCGCCCCGCACCTGGCCGGATCCGGCTCCGTCCGCCTCCGGACGCTCACCCCAGGCCGGCTCTGGGTCGCCGCTCCAGCCGCCGACCTCGGCCGGCTGACCAAGAAGAGAAAAAGGTCCGAATGTCCATGCCCGGCTGGGTCCGACTCCGTCCGGCTTCGCCCTCGCCGGCTCCCCCACAACCCGGCCTGCCGGCTTCGCCGTGACCCGGACGCCGGCCGCCGTCTCGCTCCTGCCGACTGCTCAGGCAGTGAAAAAAAAGCAGAAGAAAGAAAGAGGCCGAGTGCTAGAGAAAAGAAGCGGGCCGGCTGCCCAAGTCCGGGTAGGACTAAAAAATGAAGTGGCCGGCTGCGAGAAGAAAAGTTAGGTGCCGGCTGCCCAAGCCGGCTGAGAGAGAAGTGGCCGGGTGCCAAGCCGGCTGACTCAAAAAAAAGAGAAGAGAGATCGGCTGGGACAAAGAGAAGAAAAGGCAAACCCGTCCGGATGACCCGTCCGTCTGCTTCGCCACTTGGATGGTTAGTCGTGACCCGCGCTGCCAGCTGTGCCAAGCCGGCTGGACTGCCTCCTGCTCCGACGACGCACCCAGCAGGTGCGCTGACGCGCCCCCGCAAGAGAGAGAAGACAAAGTAGTCGCCGGGAGATCCGGCCCGACTGCTCAGCAGTCGGCCCGAATCTCGGGGGCTACACCCAGCGGGTGCGCTGACGCGCCCCTGCAAGAGAGAGAAGACAAAGTAGTCGCCGGGAGATCCGGCCCGACTGCTCAGCAGTCGGCCCGAATCTCGGGGGCTACACCCAGCGGGTGCGCTGACGCGCCCCCGCGAGGAAGAAGACAAAGTAGTCACCGGGAGATCCGGCCCGACTGCTCAGCAGTCGGCCCGAATCTCGGGGGCTACACCCAGCGGGTGCGCTGACGCGCCCCCGCGAGAGAGAGAAGACAAAGTAGTCGTCAGGAGATCCGGCCCGACTGCTCAGCAGTCAGCCTGAATCTCGGGGGCTACACCCAGCGGGTGCGCTGACGCGCCCCCGCAAGAGAGAGAAGACAAAGTAGTCGCCGGGAGATCCGGCCCGACTGCTCAGCAGTCGGCCCGAATCTCGGGGGCTACACCCAGCGGGTGCGCTGACGCGCCCTTGCGAGGAAGAAGACAAAGTAGTCGCCGGGAGATCCGGCCCGACTGCTCAGCAGTCGGCCCGAATCTCAGGGGCTACACCCAGCGGGTGCACTGACGCGCCCCCGCGAGAGAGAGAAGACAAAGTAGTTGCCGGGAGATCCGGCCCGAATGCTCAGCAGTCGGCCCGAATCTCGGGGGCTACACCCAGCGGGTGCGTTGGCGCGCCCCCGCGAAGATTGCAGACAAGAGAAGAGTTCTGTCCGGCTCCCCCAGACTGCAGAAAAGAAGAAAAAGGACGTTGCAAGACGCCTCGCCGCCTGGCCGGTCGAGCCTGACCGGCCGGAACCCTCCTTCGAGCACCCGGGGGCTCAAAGGCTGCAGCGGGTGCGCCGACGTACTCCGCGAGCGCCGAGTCGCGCCCGCTGTTTTCGACGACCGTGACTACACAAAAATCAATGTGAGCTCCTCGCCCGCATATTTTTGCATCACGCAAGCACGGATAACCCCAAGCGATGCTCGGGTGCTATCTCCGCATTTTTTTTATTACAGTTGCATCACTGTTCGCCCCGGCGCCAGCCAGAGTTGGCCCGGGGGCTGGCCGCTTGGCCTGAGACGTTAGTTCCCGCAGACGGCTTAGTAGCATGCGCAGTACCAAAGGCTCACTCTTAGTCACAGACCGCAGAGCGGCTGTCCGGCTAGCAAGAGTGAACGCTGGAGGCCACCCACGCGAAAAACATCCGGGAAGAAAAACGGTTCGGGCGACCCGGCCGTTTTCCTTTACAAGTATCTACTCGGTTGAATCTGCTCCTAGACTCTGAGTACTGTACACTCCACTTCGTGGCCCACTCTTAGCCACAGACCGCAGAGCGGCTGTCCGGCAAGCAAGAGCACAAGCCAAAAAGCGGAGGGAACACGAAAAAGATTAAGGGGGCTCGGACGAAACCGAGTCGGCACCCTCCACATAAAACTTGCAATGCTAAAAGCAAACATTTGATATATCTGCATGGACTAACTTTGTCTTTTTTCTTGATAATTTCCATGAACACTCGCCAAAAAACCTCCGCCCAACTTTGCCAAGTTGCCCAGAGGCTTGGGGGCTACTGTCGGAGTAATTGACCACGGGTACCCCGAGGACGACAAGACGATATTTCAAGACATCGGGGCTAGCAAAGCCCCTCAGTCCGATTAACCGGCCGCTCCTGCCGGCTTCCCGGCCGCTCCTACCGGCTTCCCGTCCGACTGCTCTGCCCAGCCGACTGCCGGCTGCCGACTGCGCCAACTAGCCGGCTGCCGACTACGCCAACCAGCCGGCTGCCGACTGCAGCCCGACCCGACACCGACGAGACGGATGTACCCGAGCACTATTCACGCATCATCTCAGTCATCATGTATAGTGTCACTTGTCCCCTGGCACTATTTATGAAGTGACCCAGGGGACAAGGATGACACCCACCATGCCTTTGCCCATGCCACTAGTTACCTAGCTACCATACCTACATAGCTTACATACTAAGCTATCTCACACTATAAAAGGAGGCCTCATCCATCCATCCAGGATGATGGACACTCTCACGCACACACCCACGGCCAAGTGCCATTCGGCCACTAGAGCTTGCATGCTCATCCGGCCACCCGCATATATACGAGGCCAGATGCCTATGGCACTGACCTCAGATACAACTCTAGGAGCAACTCTGTACCAGATATACCAGATACACTCAGACATGCAGCAGTAGGAGTATTATCTCTCCGGAGAGCTCCAAAGCTGGGTAAACCACCGCATGCTACTCGCATACCCGCTCCGGGGCCTATCAGGAGCAGTCTTACCCACACACTAAGCCCTTGTGGCATCTGTCGACTCGCAAGCCCCCCGTGAGAATACCACGACACACAAGTATAGGGGATCGCAACAGTTTTCGGTAAGTAAGAGTGTCGAATCCAACGAGGAGCTAAAGGCAGAACAAATATTCCCTCAAGTTCTATCGACCACCGATACAACTCTACGCACGCTTGACGTTCGCTTTACCTAGAACAAGTATGAAACTAGAAGTATTTTGTAGGTGTTGTTGGATAGGTTTGGAAGGTAATAAAGAGCATGTAAATAAAAAGTAGGGGCTTTTTAGGTAAAGACACAACTAAATTAGTTTTAGTAGAGAGCTTGTTGTCAAGAGAAAGTTATTTGTCCCTAGGCAATCGATAACTAGACCGGTAATCATTATTGCAATTTTATATGAGGGAGAGGCATAAGCTAACATGCTTTCTCTACTTGGATCATATGCACTTATGATTGGAACTCTAGCAAGCATCCGCAACTACTAAAGATCATTAAGGTAAAACCCAACCATAGCATTAAAGCATCAAGTCCTCTTTATCCCATACGCAACAAGCCCCTTACTCGGGTTTGTGTTTTAGTCACTCACGCAACCCACTATAAGCGAATCATGAACGTATTGCAACATCCTACAACGGGGATCCCTCATGCTTGCGCGACACGGAGAGCACCATAGGACAGCACCAATAATAAAACATGCAACTCAAACCAATCACGATCATCAAATAGCCCATAGGACAAAACGGATCTACTCAAACATCATAGGATAGCCATACATCATTGGGAAATAATATATAGCGTTCAGCACCATGTTTAAGTAAAGATTATAGCGGGTAAGAGAGAGGTTACACCGCTGCATAGAGGGGGGAAGAGTTGGTGATGATGGTGGTGAAGTTGTTGGTGAAGATTGCGGTGATGATGATGGCCCCCGGTGGCACTCCAGCGCCATCGGAAGCGAGGGAGAGAGAGCCCCCCTCCTTCTTCTTCTTCCTTGACCTCCTCCCTAGATGGGAGAAGGGTTTCCCCTCTGGTCCATGGCCTCCATGGCACGGGAGGGGCGAGAGCCCCTCCGAGATTGGATCTCTCTCTCTGTCTCTCTCTGTTTCTGCGTTCTTAGATTCTTCCCTTTCACCGTTTCTTATATTCCCGGAGATCCGTAACTCCGATTGGGCTGAAATTTTAACACGGTCTCTGTCCGGATATTAGCTTTCTTGCAGCAAAAGAAGGGCACCAACCGCCTTACGGGGTGGCCACGAGGGTCAGGGGCGCGCCTGCCCCCCTGCCTCGTGGCCCCCTCGGGCACCGTCTCGCGTGGATTTTTCTTCCCCAAAATCATATATATTCCAAAAAAAATCTCCGTCAGTTTTTATCCCGTTTGGACTCCGTTTGATATGGATATTCTGCAAAACAAAAAATATGCAACAAACAGGAACTCGCACTAGGCACTGGATCAATATGTTAGTCCCAAAAATAGTATAAAAAGTTGCCAAAAGTATATGAAAGTTGTAGAATATTAGCATGGAACAATCAAAAATTATAGATACGACGGAGACGTATCAATGAGCACGAGATGGATGAAGTTACAAAGCACAACTCTCTGTACCCTCCTTTTACTTTTTGTTATTTAGATTAAATAAAGAAAAAAATAGTATTTTCTGTTTGTTTTCTGAATTATCCTTGCAATAAAATACCCCAAAAATAAAAATTCTACAAATGTCCTGAAAATGAAATATGATTTTTTGTAGAATATTTATGAATTTCTGGCACGGAGAACACACCAGGGGGGCCCCCATTTGGCCCACGAGGGCACAGGGCGTGCCCCCTGCCTCGTGGGACCCACGTGGACCCCCTCCACTTACTCCAGCACCCACTCACTTCGTCTTCCTCCAGAAAAAATCCTCCCATAGCTCAAACATGTGTTCTAGCTCATCTTGCTGCCATTTTCGATCTCTTTGCTCAAAGCTCCATTCACAAAACTGTTTTGGGGGATTGTTCTTCGGTATGTGACTCCTCCAATGGTCCAATTAGTTTTTGTTCTAGCGATTTATTTATTACAAATGTTTGCTACTAAGGTGACCCTGTTCTTGAGCTTGCATGTGAAATTTATATGGTCCAAAGTAGTTTTAATGCATGATATAGCCTTTAGGCACATGTGGGAGTAGTTGCTATCAATCTCGTTGAGTTTGATTCACTAAAATTTCAGAAATTTTTCAGAGAAAGAAAAATGCATAGGAAAATGTACCAAGGTGGTTCCTCAAGGAAGCAAGAATCAAGGCTCGCGATACGTGAGCCAGATGATGAACCACCGAGGGAAGCTCAAGTGCGGCCTTGTGAATGGCCATCAGAGGAGTTTATGGTCCAGGCAGACATCAAGGATGAATTTGACGTGTATGTGCGTAATGCTGATCTTGAGGACTTCGTGTAAGATAAGTGCCTACAGTACCACTACCTAACTGATTCCTTTGTGAGGAGGTTTAAATTTACATCCTCGTGCAATTCTCACACTGTTTTATTTGATCTTTATGATAAATCATATACCATGGACCTAGAAGATTTTAATACTGCTTGTAAACTCCCGCAGTGGGGCAATGTTAGTGAACCTCGCAAATCTGAATATAAAGACTTTCTTTCTAATATCACTGTGGGGGAATCTAGGTAAATCACACAAGCAACCATAGGCAGCATTCATTTCCCTTCCATACATTATTTTGCTCTCTTTATAGGTAGATGCATTAACAGTAAAGATGAGGCTTGTCACATGTGCGTTCCAGATCTTAGTGTCCTCAAGAGTGTGGTATTAGGTGATAAACAATATAACTTAAGGGCCATTGTTGCACGAACGTTACATCTTAACGGTACAAGTGGAGATTTGTTTGGTGGAATTTATGCAACTCGTGTAGCTAATTATCTTGGTGTACCCATACATGGAAATGATATGGAGTTACCTCCTGCTTATCTAGATTATAGTGCTATGGTTCGCCATCAGTTGCTTGAGAGGAATGAACAGTTCCTCCAGTACCGACTAATCTTTGACTGACAGCGCATTGTCCATGTTGCCCTCCCTGCTCCTACTTTCTTTAAACTTTCAGGCAAAAAGGAGATATGCTATAACCAGGGAGGAGGCGAACGAGTATGAGAGGAGGAGGGAGGCAGCTCGCCTCCAAGTTGCAGCTCTTCAAGCAGTAGCTGCTGCATCTTAGCACAACCCCAGCTACGACTTTGGATATCCGCCAGGCCAGCAGTGGCCATAGACCAACTTAGGCCAAAAGCCTAAGCTTGGGGGAGTACGTATTTGTCACCAAATTACATTCATGTTCACACACTCATTCTAGTTGTCGGTGCTCATACTTTTTCATTTGTACTATCCATGCTAGTTTATTTTCTTTTCTAAGCCTTCTTCTTGTGTGTTTGAAAAACCTTAAGAAAAACAAAAAAAATAGTTGTAGCTTTTAGCTAGTTTACTTTCCATGTCTGTAGTAGTAGTAACTAAAAGAAAACCCAAAAAGATTTCTCGTTCTTCTTTTGCTTCTTGGGAGCTTTCCTGTGTAAATAGTTTTATTTCCTTTTTTATTCTTTGGGGGTCGAGAGGAGAAGACCATGATGAAAATGTTAGGTGGCTCTCATATGCATTATTGTTGATTAACCAAGAGCCCATATTACCTTGTCTTCTCCCTTGTATAAAATGCTTGCATATTCCAGCTTAGTCCAATGCACGTGGACTATTATTATTATCCACACCGTTCGGTCGTGCGAGTGAAAGGCAATAATGACGATATATGATGGACTGAGTGACATGAGAGAAGCTGGTATGAACTCAACCTATCTTGTTTTTGTAAATATGATTAGTTCATCGTTCCTGATTCAGCCTATTATGAATGAAACATGTTTGCAATGGCAATTAGAGATTATAGTTGCCCATGCCATGCTTAATTAGCTAGGAGTTTATAATGGTTTACCTTGCGTGCCAACATATGCTATTAAAATGATTGTGATGTGGTATGATAGGGTGGTATCCTCCTTTGAATGATTCGAGTGACTTGACTTGGCACATGTTCACGCATGTAGTTGAAACAAAATCAACATAGCCTCCCCGATATTTATGTTCATGGTGATTTATATCCTACTCATGCCTGCACTCATTGTTGATTAATCTTAATGCATGTTCATGACTGTTGTCGCTCTCTAGTTGGTCGCTTCCCAGTCTCTTTATAGCCTTCACTTGTACTAAGCGGGAATACTGCTTGTGCATCCACTTCGATAAACCCCAAAGTTATTCCATATGAGTCCACCATACCTTCCTATATGTGGTATTTACCTGTCGTTCCAAGTAAATTTGTATGTGCCAAACTCTAAACCTTCAAATGAAATTCCGTTTTGTATGCTCGAATAGCTCATGTATCAACTAGGGTTGTCTATATCTTCCATGCTAGGTGGGTTATTCTCACGATGAGTGGACTCCGCTCATCATTCATGAGAAAATGGCCGGTCACCGGGATGCCCAATCCCATGCTCAAATCAAATCAAAATAATTGCAAACAAAACTCCCCCAGGATTGTTGTTAGTTGGACGGCACCCGTTGTTTCGGACAAGCCATGGATTGATGTTTGTTGGTGGTGGGGGAGTATAAACCTTACCATTCTGTTTGGGAACCGCCTATAATGTGTGTAGCATGGAAGATATTAAGATCTCTTGGTTGTTATGTTGACAATGAAAGTATGCCACTCAAAATATTATTTATCTCTATTTCAAAACTCGAGCTCTGGCACCTCTGCAAATCCCTGCTTCCCTCTACGAAGGGACTATCTATTTACTTTTATATTGAGTCATCATCCTCTTATTAAAAAGCACTAGTTGGAGAGCACCACTGTCATTCGCATGCATTGCTATTAATTTACAATGAGTATGACTGTGACTGGATCTCTTTTACCATGAATTACAATGTCTAGTCAGTCCTTGATCTTCAGGGGTGCTCTGCATTTATATTTTGCGGCCTCAGAAAGGGCTAGCGAGATACCATCTTGTTATATTATGTTATGATTGTTTTGAGAAACTGTTGTCATCCGAGATTTATTATTATTGCTCGCTAGTTGATTATGCCATTGATATGAGTAAACATGAGACCTAAATGTTATTGTGAATATGGTTAGTTCATAATCTTCGCTGAAAACTTGAATGCTGGCTTTACATATTTTTAATAACAAGATCAAACAAAGTTTGTAAAAGTTTTTCTTCATCACTTTCAGTTTGTCAACTGAATGGCTTGAGGACAAGCAAAGGTTTAAACTTGGGGGAGTTTTTATGTCTCCAATGTATCTACTTTTCCAAACACGTTTGGCCTTGTTTTGGACTCTAACTTGCATGATTTGAATGGAACTAACCCGGACTGACGCTGTTTTCAGCAGAACTGCCATGGTGTTATTTTTGTGCAGAAATAAAAGTTCTCGGAATGACCTGAAAATCCACGGAGACACGTTTTGGAATTAATGAAAAATACTAGCGAAAGAATCAGCATCAGGGGGCCCACACTATGTCCATGAGGGTGCAGGGCACGCCCCCCTGCCTCGTGGGCCCCCTGGGACTCCACCGACCTCAACCCCAACTCCATATATTCACTTTCGGGGGGGGGGGGAATCAGGGAGAAGGATTCATCGCGTTTTACGATATGGAGCCGCCGCCAAGCCCTAATCTTCCTTGGAAGGGCTGATCTGGAGTCCGTTCGGGGCTCCGGAGAGGGGAATCCGTCGCCATCGTCATCATCAACCATCCTCCATCACCAATTTCATGATGCTCACCGCCGAGCGTGAGTAATCTCATCGTAGGCTTGCTGGACGGTGATGGGTTTGATGAGATTACCACGTAATCGAGTTAGTTTTGTTAGGGTTTGATCCCTAGTAGCCATTATGTTCTAAGATTGAGGTTGCTATGACTTTGCAGTGCACAATGCTTGTCACTAGGGCCCGAGTGCCATGATTTCAGATCTGAACCTATTATGTTTTCATGAATATATGTGAGTTCTTGATCCTATCTTGCAAGTCAATAGTCACCTACTATGTGTTATGATCTAGCAACCCCGAAGTGACAAAAATCGGGACCACTCCCGGTGATGACCGTAGTTTGAGGAGTTCATGTATTCACTAAGTGTTAATGCTTTGGTCCGGTACTATATTAAAAGGAGGCCTTAGTATCCCTTTGTTTCCAATAGGACCCCGCTGCCACGGGAGGGTAGGACAAAAGATGTCATGCAAGTTCTTTTCCATAAGCACGTATGACTATATTCGGAATACATGCCTACATTACATTGATGAACTGGAGCTAGTTTTGTGTCACCCTATGTTATAACTGTTGCATGAGGAATCGCATCCGACATAATTATCCATCATTGATCCATTGGCTACGAGCTTTTCACATATTGATCTTTGCTTAGTTACTTTTCCGTTGCCACTGTTACGATTGCTACAAAAACTACTACTGTTACTTTTGCCACCGTTACCGTTTCTTCCATATTACATTGCTTGTAAATACTTTGCTGCAGATATTAGTCTTTCAGGTGAGGTTGAATTGAAACTCAACTGCTAATACTTGAGAATATTTTTTGGCTCCCCTTGTGTCGAATCAATAAATTTGGGTTGAATACTCTACCCTCGAAAACTGTTGCGATCTCCTATACTTGTGGGTTATCAGTAAAGTAGTTTTGGATGCACGGTGTGGTATATGTATGTTATCATCAAGTATTGTAACATGAAGCTGACTGTTGTTTGTTCTTTTTCATCACAAGTTAATGACCTATTTCTGAGGGGAGCGTACATATTACCATATTACTGGTTGAGTCAAGTTTCATCTGCTGCATTACTGTTATAAGTTACCAGTAGCAAAGAGAGTCGTGTACTCATGTATGATAAGGTAGTTTGCTTGAGCTATATGCTTGCATGGCATTTGGTTGATCATTTTTCCATCCATGTATTACTAAACTCTACCAAGTTCTATAATGACACAATATTAACTTGTTACAGGATATGCAATGAGTAATTGAGTATGCACAAAAGCTTTGGTTCTTGGTCATCTATATTCTACTTAGAATATAACTCACAAGGTATGAACATAAAGCTAATGTTTTTTGTTGTGTATAATGTACATCCATGTTGGCTGACAAGGTCATCTTGATAACCTTGTTATGTGAGGGGTGGAAGCTAAATTCACACAATAAAATGGCTTCAAAACATACCATGTCAGTGACACTAAGATAGGGAGTAATGCTACATCTACAAAAGATAAGTGCCACACGTGTGGGATGAAACAACATGGTCCAAACGCCTTCATTACCATCCATTTTGCCACATCAAATAGATCAAATCAGCAGAATCTTTTTGGTTTTTCGGACTTCAAAATGTTTTATCTCTTAATAACAAATTCGATTAAAAATCTGTTCTCATCATTAAATCCGCCTCGAAGAGATCTTAAAAACTAGATCCCATATTGATATGTTTTGACGACTTTTTTTGGCCAAAAGTTGTCATGATGTTACACTGAAGTTGCCATAGTGTTTAGACAAAATTTGCCATGATATGTTTTCATCGATTTTTTCTTCTAGATTTAAAGCTACCATTGTATTTTAACTATTTTATGGAAACTTTTATTAATAACCATGGCAAATTTTAGTAATTAAACACGACAAATTTAATTCATGATCATGGCAATCTTTAGTAATTTATCATGGCAAATTTAGTTTATAGATCATTACAATTTTAGTATTTTGACCATGGCAGTTCTAGTATTTTGATCATGGAATTTTTTTTTTGCATGAACCATGAAATTTTTTAGTGCATGTATCATGACAAATTTAAGTAACTCACCATGAAAATTTTAGTTTCTAGTTCATGGCAAAATTGAGCCATTGACTATGCATTTTTAAACAATTAACGATGAATTTATTTTTAATTATGAACCATGTCAAAATTATTTTATGGATCATGGCAAATTTTAGTAATTTTACATGGCAAGTTAAATTTCTTAATTCCCTTTATTATAACATGTCAAAATTTACTTTAAACATAGAAGAAAAAGTAGTTCAGGACATGGTTAGGCGACGCCTTACACGGCACCATTTGCTGGTATCCCTGAAGTTGGTGTTGCATATTTCTCTCTGGTGCTAGCTCGGTACTACCTCTGTCTTGGTTTATTGGCCTCCTTAGTAATTTGTGTCAAATTTTGATAAAAAAATTAACTAACCAAATGTTAATGCATGTTAACAAAAAATATATCGTCGTATTCGTATTTCAATCTAGTTTTCATAGTTTTTTATGACATGTGTAAATATTTTATTAGTTAAATTTATAGTTAAAATTTGACACAAAATATAATGAGAATTAATAAATCAGGACGGAGGTAGTAGCTGACGCCGACTGGTCACAATCACGTGAATGGATCGAACCAGGCGAAGTGGTTCGACCAGTCTGACGCTTGGTCACTGATGTTTGATCGAGTCTGAGCACGTCGTGCTACAAGATCGTCGCATACGTTGTACGCAACACAAGCAGATTCCATGTTGGTGGCGGATATATCGCCCTCGGTGTTTACCTCCCTGCCACGCGGAATCTGATTAGACAAGGTAACCTTTTCTACACTGTGGTAAAAATCTGTCGCTTCAGCAAGGAGAGCTAAACAAGTTACTTTCTCGAGCGCGAAGCATAAGTGAGGGTAAGAAAGGTAACATCATCATCGTGTCAATTCCCCGCACGCATGTCTTTCGCGGGCGGCGAGCGCCTATCTTTCAGCAAAGTGCTTTTTACCAGCCATGAAAAGACATGGTAAATACTATGTCCTGCCGCAGACACCAACCCAAAAAAAAGGGCTGAATAGCCGCACAGTGTACTTGCTGTTGGATTTGTTTTTGAAACGAAAGCGCGCTTTGTTCCTTTGTCACACTAACGGCCCATCTTCCATGTGATTCAGAGGCCCTGACCTCTGATGGGAATCATCAGAGGTGAAACATGGCAGTGCGTGACGTCCTCGAGAAACTGAAACTCTAGCGGTAAAAATTAAGAAGATGGTAAAAAGGAGGGGAACAAGAGGCCTGGAGAGTGCGTGCGCTTTCGGGGCACAGATGTTGGTGTGAGCTCATCAACGCCATGCAATGCAATGCAATGCATGCAGATGCAAGTGAGGCCACATCTTTTGAGGTCAATTCGTTTTCTACGGCTCTGTACTTTTTGCCGCTGAAAGAAGGGAGGAAGGGTTTATTACGACCGCTGCTCGTGCTGCCGTCGCCTTTCGGTGCTCGGCCGAGCGTGCATGGCGGGGTGCTGCCGGCTCCGACGTATGCCCCCGAGGTAAAAAATCAATCGAACAACCTAACGGACGATACGAAAATCCTGTGTGGATTCCGATTTGCAATAGGTTTCGCGGTCCATCCAGTTTCACGCCTCGACAAATATGCAATGGATTTGCAGTGAGTATTAGAGAATTTGAGCCGCGGAGAGACGATGGAGAACATCACCTTGCTTGGTATGGTTGTTAAATATTTTTGTTTTGTGGAATGATATGGCTCTAAACAATGTCCTTGCGTGCTTGAAGTGCCCGCGTTCAACCTGGGCGTTCGGGTTTACCCGAAAATTTCGATCGGATAATTCAGGTACAAAATAATTTGGGTTCTCGGATTTAAAACCTGAAATTGTATAAAAATTTTGCTACTTAAAATTCAGGTACCCGAAATTTCTGGCTCGGGTTCAGGTCTAGCGTTGTGGACCACACATGTGGGTGTGTTCCACGCATCTTTGTGTTGTTGTGCTCATGTTTTAGCGTATCTATAGAATGGTGTTCGCAATAGTTGTGCTGCGGTAAAATTCTTGCAGCTAATCCATATCCAAGGGAACCCGCTCCCCTAGGGTTCCTCCTCCCTCCTCCTCGTTCCCCCCGCCGCCACCGGCCGCCCTCCCCTTCCGCCGCCACTGGCCGCGCGCGTCGCGCCCCTCCTCCCCCTCCTCCGCCTCCCCGTTCGCTCACTTGCCTCCCCCCACCCCCCGCGGGCGACGGGCGGACCCCCTGCTTCCTCCTCTCCTCCGCCCCTCCCCGTCCTTCTCCCCCCGTCACCGCCGGCGAGGTCTTCCGGGCCCTAGCGGCGGCGGGCCGTCCTTTCCTTGCGCACATATGGGGAGGCGTGCGGGCCTCCCGATGGTGGCGGTGCGGCTCAGCGGCGGGTTTTTCGTGGGCTTCGGGGTCCTCGGTGCGATGGCACAGCCGTTGGTCGCGGGGCGGCGTGGCGGTGCTGGTGGCCGGTGGCGCCCGCGCGACCCAGATCTGGGGCCTTTCGGGCCCCATCTAGGCTAGGGCGGGCCGGCGGCTTGGTGCGTGGCAACGCTGCTCCCTGGGGTTGGTGGTGAGAAGGCGGTAGTCTGCGGGCGGTGGCGGCGCCGTCGGCCGGCGAGCTGCAGCACAACGACAGGGGCTCTTTGAACCCTTTTGGGTCCGGCTGGGCCTCGGCGCCTGGGAGGTGTGGCACCCCGGCTCAGAGAAAACCGAAACGCCCCGTATTCCAGCCTAGAGATCGAGATGAAGTCTTCTGGAATACGACACTGCTTAGTATAGAACAAACCAGCTCTCTATTACAACATGAATATGAATACAAGTGTTCCGATATTACAATGAATAACATCGGCACGATGACATTACGCCAACCACGGTTGCTCTATACAAGCAGCATAACAACTCGAATCAGCGGAACAACTACTGGTAGCGGAACAACGAACGGCGATGATGGACTCCAATCCGCAGGGACTCTAGCTGGAACATTTATCCTAGCCCGTGAACACAGGAACAACACCAAACAAGCAAGCAACCCAGGCACGACCTGCAAACTGGCATGACACGCCAGGTCAGTACATTGAATGTACTTGCAAGCTCACAATAACCAGAAACATTTAAGACAAACAACAGCATGGCAATTACAGGTTAAACAGGAATTATCATGAAATCATCAGGATAACATGGCATGAACAACATGAACATAATATCGCTAGAACAATATGATCATGGCATGAACATATAAATCTGATGATACTAGCATGCAACATGATGACACTACATGCACCATTTATTCTGCTCGGGTTACCTCGTAACCATCACATGCATCACTTACCAACTTATGACATTATACGATCATCTCAGGATCAAATCAAGCTTGGTATAAACAATACCGTAGTAATCATCAAATGACCACAAGGAGCTTGATCTTTACCCACGATTCTTGCACAACATCACGAATATCCAACAACTCGGTATTCTCGATACCACGGTGATCATTCCGGCGATCACAACCATGACCAACACTTGGTCTCAAACAGTGATCCTTCCGGCGATCACAACCACGACCAATACTTGGCCTCAAACGGTGATCCTTCCGGCGATCACAACCAACTTATCTCATCCTCAAACCGGGGTTGTTATTTAGCACATTATTATTATTATTACTATTGACTCATAGTGTGACCAACTACGAACTGGGCCCTTATCCACGGGCGCGGCTATCGATAGATTTAATATACACTCTACAGAGGTTAGTACACTGTACCCACACTACGAAACCCATGGCCTTGCACTCCCATTCGGGTGGACCAACGGCGTTCCGACAAAACCGATCTATTGTCATGACACTCTTCCGGCCACTCCGACCCACTCCCAACTGGGCTAGTCCTGGGTGGCCCCGTGTCTACCAAAGACACAACGACCACCATCGTGGCCAAACGTCCCTCACGGGGACCGTCCCTCACAGGGACCGGATCCATAATAACAACAACGGGCACACAAGATTATGTCTGCTTACCGGGCCAGGGTACCGCACACCCATAACCTTCCCTAGTTGGAGGCACCGGCGAGAGGCACGACAATAGACCCAGTTAGGACCTTCCCATGAAGGTAAGCGTGGTTGCACTAGTCAGCTCGATATGGTGGCACCATGACTCAGTCAACAAGTGTTCAAGTTCAATTTAATCTGGTTAAATTTGAATGCAAATATGCTGAGCCATGATAAAATAACATGATACAATTACAATGTATGAGCATGATATCAACATAAGCACGGGGGCAACATAACTAGCCACCATATCAACAATGAATCATCTCCAACTGAGCATGGCATAATGAAGAGCATGAATATTACCAGTACAACACTACTCATAGCATAACATGACCACTAGCATCAACAATAGACATCATGCAAGAACATATCAACAATGCCATCATGCAAGCATTTAACCAACTAGATGCAATGGAACATGCATAACAACGGTACCCGGGACAGACGACAGTCATGCACCGAAGACCATTACCAACATCACATATACTACTAGCAAGCATAAGCATATGAAAATAATACTAGAAACTAGCAGGGCATGACAACTAGGTGCATACCAACATAGCAAGAAAGTAAGCATGAATCCATAAGCATTATCGAAACAACTATAACCATATTTTAAGCAAGCAAACATTTAATAAATATTCAAGTTGAAAACCATGGCTACTTCATGACTATCATGCAAGTGGGTATTGTGGCTTGCCTGGGGTGACGGAGACTCCAGAAAGAAGTGCGGTGAAGCCGCGGAACGAAACGCCAGACGGTACGTTCTCAAAGAGGGCTGATTAGAGGCAAGGGAAAAATGGTCATTTTCACTGCGAAACCACCTAGTGAAAATGTTACCAAAAGATAGAGCTCGATGATACGAAGAAGTGAGCGTTGGTTTCACCTCAATCGGAGTTACGGTTGAAAAGTTATGAAGGTTGGAAGAAGAAGGGCCAATATGTGAATATTTTCATCACCAACGGGTCCCTGAGTGGATAAGGCAGAAACAGATTTGAGAAAATACGCTTTCTGACTTAGAAAATGTACTTAAGGCCGAAGTAGAAACAGAATATGCTTTCAGACAAGAGGAGACGTACTCTGGAAATGCGTTTCCACTTGCCACGTGGGATGGAGGGGGTGAGACACTGACGCGTGGGGCCCAGGGAGCAGGGGGAGGGGCCAGCGCTCGTGTCTTCTTCCTCCTCGCGCCTCTGTTCCCTCGTGGAACAGAGCGAAGACAGGGGAAGGAAGCGGCGATGGGGCCGGCCGGCTCCGGTGGCCTTCGGCCAAAACCGAGCGCACCGGCGGGCTCGCGAGGATGCAGCGCCTCCGTTCAGAGGAGAAGCGGCTCCCGGGGAGGCGCGTGGAGGAGGGGAGGTCGTGGCGACGGGAGGCGCCAGGAGCTTCGGGCGGCGGCGGCTCTCGGCGATGCGGGCTCTCCAGCGACGAACGGAGGAGATGGGGAGGCTGGTAGGGGTGTGGGGAGTGTCGTGGTGGAGATGAGAGAGAGGAAGGAGCTCCGGATGGCTCGGTCAAGGTGGTGGCCGAGAGCAACGGCGACGGCCAAGCTCCGGGAGGCGCGGCCAGAGGGACTCCGGTGACGAACTGGTGGGGTGGGGAGGCTCAGTGGGACGAGGGGGAGTCGGTGGACAGGTGAGGGAGGCGAGAGGAAGCTTGGCTCGGCCGGAATCATGCCGAGGCCGAGGCGGTCATGGTGGACGGCGACGAACTCCGGCGAGATGAGGCGATTCCAGAGAGCAAATGAGGCGAGGGGGAGATGGGTGAGCTGCGGGAGGGCTCGGGGCACGCTTAAATAGCCGCGAGGAGGCTCTGGAGCTCACAAGCGAGCTTGAGCAGTGCTCTAATGGAGGTCAGGGGCAGGGCATGGCACGGGCACGGCATTTGCGATGCATTGATGGCGAACCACGACGAGGCACCGATGCAGGGAGACGCAGTCGAGCACGGGCTAGCTCCTGTACAAGGTTTGAGGTCGAGACGAGGAGGGAGGAGACGAGCATAGTGGCCAGAACAAGCCAGAGCACGCCTGCAGCCAAGATGCAAGCGTGATCACCACGCGCACTGGCGCAAGCGGCGCTCTTTGGCGTGGCCAAGCATGTCCAGTGGATGGAACTTGGTGCCCTCAGTCAAAATGAGGAAATAAATCGGTCCAGGGTCAAAGAAGAGATTTGCACTTAGCTCCAAAAGTAAATCAGTAAGAAGGTGTTTGTAACTTGCTGTGGTTAAACCAGCTAGCTAACGTGGTAAAGAGTTTGTCTGGCGATGATCACACACTAAGGTGATGCTGATCACCAAAAATCAGACTAAGAGGAGGAGTTTAGATGAGGGTTGCAGTAGAAAGTGCAAATCTGGCCAGAATCAGGGATTTGGATGATACGCTCACATACTTGATCTCTGTGAGCTGAAATTTGGCATAGAGGGGTTATCTCATGATATGAAGCTGCTGTAAAAGTTTCATGCCATTTGGAAAGCTTCATTGTGGACAGAAACTTGGAAAAATTTCATAGGGCAATTAGATTAACTAGTTGAGCTAAAACTTGGTGGAGGGAGTTGATATGGATTGAAGAATGCCCTGGAAAATTTTCAGCTTAAATGAAGCAATATAAAATATAGTTGCTTGACAAACTGAAAATCTTACCAGAAACTAAGATTTGGAGCTGGGCTCACATAGATGAGTTAAATGAGCTCATATTTGGTGGAGAGTCATTATTTGATCATAGGAAGGACCTGGCAAAATTGCAACTCATTTGGATATGCCTAGCTTGTACTTCCTTCACAAGCACTTCCCTTAGACAGGAACTTTGAAAAATTGCTCAGGAATATTTACTAGGCAAATTGAGTTGGTTTTTGGCATGAACCAATGATATGGACAGGAAAAGCTGTCCAAGAAGTTTGGGGTCAATCAAGCAAATATAAATAGAACTTCCTTTGCAAAGTGACATTTAGGACAGAATAGGAAAAGAAATATTGGAGGATTATTTTTGAACATGGCAATGAAATATTTTGCCATATTTGAGCAAGATAGGACCCAAACAATTTATGATTATTTGGGAATTTTAGAAGTGACAGAAATATAGGGTTTTAAGGGTTATTCCTTTATCAGAAAAGGAATATTCCCAACAAAAGAATTTTGGGTTAGGTCAAAGATGGAAATGACATGATCTTGGGATGATGATGAGGGTGACAAGCCACTATAAAACCTAGGAAGACATGATCTTCCCAAGTTTCAGAACCACATAGCCACGGAAAGGAAAAACCAAATAGAAAATCCAAGAAAATCAAAGGAAAAAGGAAAGGGCAAAAATCCAGGCTGTTACAGGAGGCCCCTTGTTCATTCGTCCGGTTGGCTCCGCGGCGGTGGTGGTGGATGTCCCCCCATGTCGGCTGTGTTGCGGATGCCCCCGAGCCCACTATCTCTTCTCTCATCCTCCAGGTCTCGTGTCGGCGGCCTCAGGGAGACGGCGGAGTTGGTTCAGCGACCGTGGTGGCACATGTTGGTGGGCGGCTTGCTGGGCGGTACACTATGGATCGTTTGGGGGTGGTGGTGGGGTTTTGGGTTGGGAGAAATCCCTCATGGCTCATCCGGCCCCGACGCGGCGACGCCTGCGGGTACCGCCAAACCTTCCTGAAGGGTGTCGGGTACACCCTCCTCCACTGCCCCCCGCGTATCGGGGGAAACCCTAGGACTAGTCCAGGCAGCAGCGGCGTCGTCGTCGCCTCCTTCTTGAAGGTGTTGCTTGGTACGCGATGCTTCGGTGTGCTGGGTCATGGTGGTACTTCTCCTAAGGGTGCAGCGGTTGCTGGCCATCTTCATTTCGTTGATCTACCGTTGTTGGCATCTATTTCTCTTTCTTTTTCTATCTTTTTCATTTGGGTTTGCTTGTGTTGCGGGCCCAGCGAGCTGGCTGTTTCGGATGATGCTTTTATCTATAAAGTGGGGGAAACCCTTTATCGTCAATAGTTGTGCTGCCATCTTGCCACCCTTGGGTGTGCCACACATGACATGCAAAGAGGAGGTAAGGGCATGCACAATGATGGCGTATAGATGCATATGTTCCTTGAGAAAAAGTAGGTTGAGGTAACTACATCGATTATTTCTCCCCAACACAAGCTATTACTAGTGGGCCTCATCAACAAAAGAAAATAGAGACTTTAGTACACATGCATCTCTACTCTTCATTTCAGCTTTTTAGCTTTTTACACCGGACCACACTTTTTCTCCTCAAGCACCCGCCTTCTGTAGATAATCCCGCTTTCCCATCCAAACCTATTTTTCCTGACATCCGATCCTACATGGCATACAGGGCATCACCCTGGGCTATGCATTGCCCATGCCCTAAGGACATCTCCAACGTGGACCCCCCAAACTACACGCATCCATCCGGAATGTGTGATCCGGATGTCTTTTGCCATCCAACACGGTTCTATATTGGTCGGGCAGGGGTATGGAAGTTCTTTTTCCCGCAAATTAGAAGCAAACTGAGGGGGTGGGGGAGGGCTTTGTGGGAGTTTAGACCAGCGCAACGTAGGACTCTGATACGTATCCAACGTATCTACTTTTCCTAACGATTTTCCTCTTGTTTTGGACTCTAATTTGCATGATTTGAATGAAACTAACCCCGGACTGATGCTGTTTTCAACAGAACTATCATGGTGTTGTTTTTGTGCAGAAATAAAAGTTCTTGGAATGGAACAAAACTTTGCGAGGAATTTTTATATAATATATAAGAATTTTTGGAGCCAAGACCTGCTAGAGAGGGGCACCTGGGTGGGCACAACCCACTAGGCGCGCCCCCCTCTCCTGGCGCGCCCAGATCAGGGAGAAATAATTATTGTGATCCACGAGACGAAGCCGCCGCCAAGACCTGTTCTTCCTCGGGAGGGAAAATCTGGAGTCCGTTTGGGGCTCCGGAGAGGGGGATCTTCGTTCTTCGTCATCACCAACCCTTCTCCATCGCCAATTCCATGATGCTCCCCACTGGGAGTGAGTAATTCCTCCATAGACTCGCTGGTCGGTTAGGAGTTGGATGAGATTCATCATGTAATCGAGTTAGTTTTGTTAGGGCTTGATCCCTAGTGTCCACTATGTTCTTAGATTGATGTTGCTATGACTTTGTCGTGCTTAATGCTTGTCACTTTGGGCCCGGGTGCCATGATTTCATATCTGAACCATTTATGTTATCATCATTATATCCATGTTCTAGATCCAATCTTTCAAGTTATTGTCACCTACTACATGTTATGATCCGGTAACCCCGGAGTGACAATAACCGGGACTTCTTTCGGTGATTACCGTAGTTTGAGGAGTTCATGTATTCACTATGTGTTAATGCTTTGTTCTAGTTCTCTATTAAAAGGAGGCTTTAATATCCCTTAGTTTCCAATATGGACCCCGCTACCACGGGAGGGTAGGACAAAAGATGTCATGCAAGTTCTTTTAATAAAGCACGTATGACTATTTACGAAATACATGCCTACATTATATCAATGAACTAGATCTAGTGTCGAATAGCCCTAGGTTATTGCTGTCACATAATGAATATCATCCAACAAGTCAACGATCCAATGCCTACGAACTTCTCCATATTGTTTCTGCTAAGTTACTACTGCTATCATCACTATTACACTTGCTACAAAATTACTGCTATGAATGTTACTATTACTATTGCTGCTGCCACTACTATCAAAACTATCATATTATTGTGCTACTGATTAGTTGTTGCAGATAATTAATCTCTAGGTGTGGTTGAATTGACAACTCAGCTGCTAATACCTTCAAATATTCTTTGGCTCCCCTTGTGTCAAATCTATAAATTTGGGTTGAATACTTTACCCTCGAAAACTGTTGCGATCCCCTATACTTGTGGGTTATCAAGACCTTTTTCTGGCGCCATTGCCGGGGAGCATAGCTATATTTGTTGAGTCACTTGGGATTATTATCATATTATCACGATGAAGAATCTGAAGGATGCTAAGACTAAGATATTCCCCTCAATGACGAGGGGAGGTAAGTGATACGTCTCCAACGTATCTATTATTTTTGATTGCTCCATGCTATTATATTATCTATTTTGGACGTTAATGGGATTTATTTTACACTTTTATATCATTTTTGGGACTAACCTACTAACCGGAGGCCCAACCCAAATTGCTGTTTTTTTTCCTATTTTAGGGTTTCAAAGAAAAGGAATATCAAACGGAGTCCAAACAGAATGAAACCTTCGGGAACGTGATTTTCAGGAGACTTGGAGTGGCCGTCAAGAAACAAGGGAGGAAGGCACGAGGCAGGGGGCGCGCCTACCCCCTCTGGACGCGCCCTCCACCCTCGTGGGCCCTCCATTGCTCCACCGACGTACTTCTTCCTCCTATATATATCCACGTACCCCCCAAACATCCAAGAGCACCATGAAAACCTAATTCCACCGCTGCAACCTTCTGTACTCGAGAGATCCCATCTCGGGGCCTTTTCCGGAGCTCCGCCGGAGGGGGCATTGATCACGGAGGGCCTCTACATCAACTCTATGGCCTCTCTGGTGATGTGTGAGTAGTTTACTTCAGACCTATGCATCCATAGTTATTAGCTAGATGGCTTCTTCTCTCTCTTTGGATCTCAATACAAAGTTCTCCTCAATCTTCTTGGGGACCTATTCGATGTAATCTTGTTTTGTGGTGTGTTTGTCGAGATCCGATGAATTGTGGGTTTATGATCCAGATTATCTATGAACAATATTTGATTCTCCTCTGAATTCTTTTATGTATGATTGGTTTATCTTTGCAAGTCTCTTCGAATTATCAGTTTGGTTTGGCCTACTAGATTGATCTTTCTTGCAATGGGAGAAGTTCTTAGCTTTGGGTTCAATCTTGCAGTGCTCGATCCTAGTGATAGAAAGGGAACCGACACGTATTGTATTGTTGCCATCGAGGATAAAAAGATGGGGTTTATATCATATTGCATGAGTTTATCCCTCTACATCATGTCATCTTCCTTAAAGCATTACTCTGTTCTTATGAACTTAATACTCTAGATGCATGATTGATAGCGGTCGATGTGTGGAGTAATAGTAGTAGATGCAGAATCGCTTCTACTTGTCTCGGATGTGATGCCTATATACATGATCATACCTAGATATTCTCATAACTATGCTCAATTCTATCAATTGCTCGACAGTAATTCGTTTACCCACCGTAATACTTATGCTCTTGAGAGAAGCCACTAGTGAAACCTATGGCCCCCTAGTCTATCTTTCATCATATTAATCTTCCAACACTTAGTTATTTCCTTTGCCATTTATTTTACTTTGCATCTTTATTTCTCTTTATCATAAAAATACCAAAAATATTCTCTTATCATATCTATCAGATCTGACTCTCGTAAGTGACCGTGAAGGGCTTGACAACCCCTTTATCGTGTTGGTTGCGAGGTTCTTATTTGTTTGTGTAGGTGCGTGGGACTTGAGTGTGATCTCCTACTGGATTGATACCTTGGTTCTCAAAAACTGAGGGAAATACTTACGCTACTTTGCTGCATCACCCTTTCCTCTTCAAGGGAAAACCAACGCAGTGCTCAAGAGGTAGAAAGAAGGATTTCTGGTGCCGTTGCCGGGGAGATTCGCGCCAAGTCAAGTCAAGATTTGACTCCCAACAACGAGTCATTTCTGGCGCCATTACCAAGTTAAGACATACCAAGTACCCATCACAAACTCTTATCCCTCGCATTACATTATTTGCCATTTGCCTCTCGTTTTCCTCTCACCCACTTCACCCTTGCCGTTTTATTCGCCCTTCTTCTGTTCGTCTTTCCATTTGCTTTGATGTCTTACTTGGCTCGTTTGCTTATTTGGTTGGAATAGTTATTTATTTATTACTAAACAGAGAACCTAAGATCTTTGGATCCTCATCCGCTTGCTAATATTTTTAAGAGATCAAATTATGATGAACCAATTGCTAGTCAGTTTTGTGCACTAGATTATCTTTATGAAGTTTTGCTTGAAATTCGTGAATCTGAAAATTGTGATAAAGTACTTTATGGAGTGATTCACGATGAATATTTGAATAAAAAGCATGATTGCAATGATGATAGTATAAATTCTATTAATTTCATTTGTGCTTATAATATGCAAAGCCCTAAGCTTGGGGATGCTAGTTTTGCTATGTCTACTACTTGTTGCAATGATCATGATTGGGGTGATTCTTCTTTTGATCTTGAAAATTTATTTAAGCCCCATGATGAATATGAGATTGATAATAGTGTTTGCAATATTATTGAAAGTGGGTTTGGAAGAGTGTAAACTTTAGATCCCACATATTTGGAGAATGTTCAATCTTATGAAAATTTTGATAAAAGTGGGTTTGGAGAAGTCATGACTTTAGTTAATGTTAATCCCACTATTTTGGAAGAGTGTCAACTTTGCATGCATGTGGATCGTGTTGAAAATATTTTATGTGATAGCTATTTTGTTGAATTTGCTTATGATCCTACATGTAATTATTATGATAGAGGAAAATATGGTGGTAGAAATTTTCATGTTACTAAATTACCTCTCGTTATGTTGAGATTGCTACTGTTTCTTTCCGCTTCCTTGCATATGCTAATTTCTTCTTGCCTTGATAATTTGTTTGCCTATAAGATGCCTATTCATAGGAAGTATGTTAGACTTAGATGTGTTTGTCACGTGTTTTATGATGCTCTCTTTGTGCTTCAATTCTTGTCCTTCATGTGAGCATCGTTGAAATCTTATGCCTAGCTATAAGGCTTTAGAGAAAAACGCTTGTTGGGAGACAACCCAATATTTTTACTTGTTGTTATTTAATAAATAATTTATCTAGCCTCTGTTTTGGTTGTGTTTTTTGCGTTTAATTAGTTTTTGTGCCAAGTAGAACCGTTGGGAAGACTTGGGAAAAGTCTTTTCGATCTTGCTGTAAAAAACAGAAACTTAGCGCTCACGAGAATCGCTGCCATTTTTATTTGGAAGGTACTATTTAGTTAATTCTTTTTTCAGATGATTAATAGATAAATTCCTCACGTCCAGCAATTTATTTTAGAATCTTTTGGGTTCCAGAACTTGTGTTAGCTACAGATTACTACAGACTATTCTGTTTTTGACAGATTCTGTTTTTTGTGTTGTTTGCTTATTTTGATGAATCTATGGCTAGTAAAAGAGTTTATAAACCATAGAGAAGTTGGAATACAGTAGGTTAACACCAATATAAATAAAAAATGAGTTCATTACAGTACCTTGAAGTGGTGTTTTGTTTTCTTTCGCTAACGGAGCTCACGAGATTTTCTATTTTGAGTTTTGTGTTGTGAAGTTTTCAAGTTTTGGGTAAAGATTTGATGGATTATGGAACAAAGAGTGGCAAGAGCCTAAGCTTGGGGATGCCCATGGCACCCCAAGGTAAAATTCAAGGAAACTAAAAAGGCTAAGCTTGGGGATGCCCCAGAAGGCATCCCCTCTTTCGTCTTTATCTATCGGTAACTTTAATTGGAGCTATATTTTTATTCACCACATGATATGTGTTTTGCTTGGAGCGTCTTGTATTATTTGAGTATTCGCTATTTATTTTACCACAATCATCCTTGTTGTACACACCTTTTGAGAGAGACTCACATGATTCTAAATTTATTAGAATACTCTATGTGCTTCACTTATATCTTTTGAGCTATATAGTTTTTGCTCTAGTGCTTCACTTATATCTTTTAGAGCACGGTGGTGGATTTGTTTTATAGAAACTTATTGTTCTCTCATGCTTCACTTATATTATTTTGAGAGTCCTTTAGAACAACATGGCAATAATAAAAACTTTCATATAAGTGCATTGAATACAATGAGAAGTTTGATACTTGATAATTGTTTTGAGATATGGAGATGGTGATATTAGAGTCATGCTAGTTGAGTAGTTGTGAATTTGAGAAATAATTGTGTTGAAGTTTGTGATTCCCGTAGCATGCACGTATGGTGAACCATTATGTTATGAAGTAGGAGCATGATTTATTTATTGATTGTCTTCCTTATGAGTGGCGGTTGGGGACGAGCGATGGTCTTTTCCTACCAATCTATCCCCCTAGGAGCATGCGCGTAATACTTTGTTTCGATAACTAATAGATTTTTGCAATAAGTATGTGAGTTCTTTATGACTAATGTTGAGTCCATGGATTATACGCACTCTCACCCTTCCACCATTGCTAGCCTCTCTAGTATCGCGCAACTTTCACCAGTACCATAAAACCACCATATACCTTCCTCTAAATAGCCACCATACCTACCTATTATGGCATTTCCATAGCCATTCCGAGATATATTGCCATGCAACTTTCCACCGTTCCGTTATTATGACATGCTTCATCATTGTCATATTGCTTGCCTGATCGTGTAGTTGACATCGTATTTGTGGCAAAGCCACCATTCATAATTCTTTCATACATGTCACTCATGCATCATTGCACATCCCGGTACACCGCCGGAGGCATTCACATAAAGTCATATTTTTTTTAAGTATTGAGTTGTAAGTAAATAAAGTGTGATGATCATCATTATTAGAGCATTGTCCCAAGTGAGGAAAGGATGATGGAGACTATGATTCCCCCACAAGTCGGGATGAGACTATCGACGAAAAAAAGGAAAAGAGACCAAAAAAAAGAAGGCCCAAATAAAAAAATGAGAGAAAAAGAGAGAAGGGACAATGTTACTATCCTTTTTCCACACTTGTGCTTCAAAGTAGCACCATGTTCTTCATATAGAGAGTCTCCTATGATATCACTTTCATATACTAGTGGGAATTTTTCATTATAGAACTTGGCTTGTATATTCCAATGATGGCCTTCCTCAAAATGCCCTAGGTCTTCGTGAGCAAGCAAGTTGGATGCACACCCACTTAGTTTCTTTTGTTGAGCTTTCATATACTTATAGCTCTAGTGCATCTGTTGCATGGAAATCCCTACTCACTCACATTGATATCTATTAATGGGCATCTCCATAGCCCGTTGATATGCCTAGTTGATGTGAGACTATCTTCTCCTTTTTGTCTTCTCCACAACCACCATTCTATTCCACCATAGTGCTATATCCATGGCTCACGCTCATATATTGCGTGAAGATTGAAAAAGTTTAAGGACATCAAAAGTATGAAACAATTGCTTGGCTTGTCATCGGGGTTGTGCATGATTTAAATATTTTGTGTGGTTAAGAGAGACCATAGCCAGACTATATGATTTTGTAGGGATAACTTTCTTTGGCCATGTTATTTTGAGAAGACATGATTGCTTAGTTAGTATGCTTGAAGTATTATTATTTTTATGTCAATATTAAACTTTTATCTTGAATCTTTCGGATCTGAACATTCACGCCACAATAAAGAAAAATTACATTTATAAATATGTTAGAGAGCATTCCACATCAAAAATTCTTCTTTTATCATTTACCTACTCGAGGACGAGCAGGAATTAAGCTTGGGGATGCTTGATACGTCTCCAACATATCTATAATTTTTGATTGCTCCATGCTATTATATTATCTATTAATGGGCATTATTTTACAATTTTATATCATTTTTGGGACTAACCTACTAACCGGAGGCCCATCCCAAATTGTTGTTTTTTTGCCTATTTTAGGGTTTCGAAGAAAAGGAATATCAAACGGAGTCCAAACAGAATGAAACCTTCGGGAACGTGATTTTCTCAACAAATGTGATCCAGGAGACTTGGAGTGGTCGTCAAGAAACAAGGGAGGAAGGCACGAGGCAGGGGGCGCGCCTACCCCCTGGGAGCGCCCTCCACCCTCGTGGGCCCTCTGTTGCTCCACCGACGTACTTCTTCCTCCTATATATATCCACATACCCCCCAAACATCCAGGAGCACCATGAAAACCTAATTCCACCGCCGCAACCTTCTGTACTCGAGAGATCCCATCTCGGGGCCTTTCTCGGAGCTTCGCCGGAGAGGGCATTGATCACGGAGGGCTACATCAACGCCATGGCCTCTCCAGTGATGTGTGAGTAGTTTACTTCAGACCTACGGATCCATAGTTATTAGCTAGATGGCTTCTTCTCTCTCTTTGGATCTCAATACAAAGTTCTCCTCGATCTTCTTGGAGATCTATTCAATGTAATCTTCTTTTGCGGTGTGCTTGTAATGATCCGATGAATTGTGATTTTATGATCCAGATTATCTATGAACAATATTTGATTCTCCTCTGAATTCTTTTATGTATGATTGGTTTATCTTTGCAAGTCTCTTTGAATTATCAGTTTGGTTTGGCCTACTAGATTGATCTTTCTTGCAATGGGAGAAGTGCTTAGCTTTGGGTTCAATCTTGAAGTGCTCAATCCCAGTGACAGAAAAGGAACCGACACGTATTGTATTGTTACCATCGAGGATAAAAAGATGGGGTTTATATCATATTGCATGAGTTTATCCCTCTACATCATGTCATCTTCCGTAAAGCATTACTTTGTTCTTATGAACTTAATACTCTAGATGCATGCTGGATAGCGGTCGATGTGTGGAGTAATAGTAGTAGATGCAGAATCGTTTCGGTCTACTTGTCTTGGACGTGATGCCTATATACATGATCATAACTATATATTCTCATAACAATGCTCAATTCTATCAATTGCTCGACAGCAATTCGTTTACCCATCGTAATACTTATGCTCTTGAGAGAAGCCACTAGTGAAACCTATGGCCCCCGGGTCTATCTTTCATCATATTAATCTTCCAACACTTAGTTATTTCCTTTGCCGTTTATTTTACTTTGCATCTTTATTTCTCTTTATCATAAAAACACCAAAAATATTATCTTATCATATCTATCAGATCTCACTCTCGTAAGTGACCGTGAAGGGCTTGACAACCCCTTTATCGCGTTGGTTGTGAGGTTCTTATTTGTTTGTGTAGGTGCGTGGGACTTGAGCGTGATCTCCTACTGGATTGATACCTTGGTTCTCAAAAACTGAGGGAAATAGTTACGCTACTTTTATGCATCACCCTTTCCTCTTCAAAGGAAAACCAACGCAGTGCTCAAGAGGTAGCAGTAAGGAACTGTATCCAGTTCTGCTTTAGATTCACCTTTGTTATGAGTAAACTTGCAACACCACCACATGCTATTAATTTTGATATGTCATAAGTTATTGATGATGCTACTTCTACTATGAATTATGCTTATGATGATGCTAGTACCTTGCTTGATAATGATGATGTGCCACTTGGTGAATTTCTTGATGAACAAATTGCTAGAGTAATACAACATGATGTTGTTGAATCTGATGATGAGCTTGAAAATGAAACTCCTGAAACACCTGCTAGAACTAGCCTTCCTATATATGAATCACCTAAGGTATCGGAAGGTTATGTTATGAGTGAGGAAACAACTAGAGGTATTCTTGCTTGCAATGATAGAGATGATCAAGAGAAATTACTACACAAGTATAAAGAAAATTCTCTGAATGCTAGAATGAAATGTGATCCTAAGTTTGCTACCTCACCTATCTTTATTGATGATAAGGATTATGAATTCTCTGTCGACCTAGAGTTAATTACTTTGGTTGAATCTAATCCTTTACATGGTTACGAAATTGAAACTATTGTGGCACATCTTACTAAGTTGAATGATATAGCCACCCTTTTTACTCATGATGAGAAAACCCGCTACTACTGTATTCTCAAATTATTTCCTTTCTCATTAAAGGGTGGTGCTAAACCTTGGTACAATACTCTTGCTCCTGGTTGTGTGCGTAGTCCCTAGGATATGATTTACTACTTCTATGGAAAATATTTTCCTGCTGATAAGAAACAAGCTGCCTTACAGGAAATATTTAACTTTGCTCAAACTAAAGAAGAGAGTCTCCCACAAGCTTGGGGGATGCTCTGCCAGTTACTTAATGCTTTGCCTGATCATCCTCTTAAGAAAAATGAAATACTTGATATCTTCTATAATGGACTAATTGATGCTTCTAGGGACTTCCTAGATAGTTGTGCTGGTTGTGTTTTCAGGGAACGAACTGTTGGTCAAGCTGAAGAATTATTGAATAACATATTGAAAAATTATGATGATTGGACTATTCCTAAACCACCGCCTAAACCCACTCCGAAGAAGAGGGTTATATTATATCTCAGTCCTGAAGATATGCAAGAGGCAAAGAAATCTATGAAGGAAAAAGATATTAAAGCTGAGGATATTAAAATTACCTCCTATTGAAGAAATACATGGGCTTAATACTCCACCACTGCCTAAGGTGGTAGAGGTAAATTCTCTTATGAAGTTTAAAGATAGTGATAATCCTCACAATATGCATCCTAACCAATGCCTTTATGAGTTTGAAAACTACATTAGAAAACAAGATCACTTCAATGCAAATGTTATGAAACAATTGAAATATAATTCGGATATGATTGCTTGCTTGAGTGACTTGTTATTTATAATCTCAAATGATGTTAGAGGTCTTGGAAAACATGCTTCTATGGTTCAAACTCAGTTAGAACAAGTTGCTAAATCTCAAAGAGAATTACTTGATGAAATGGATAATAATATGCATGACTTTGATGTTAGAGTTGCAACTAGAGGAGGTAAAATGACTCAGGAACCACTTTATCCTAAGGGTCACCCTAAAAGAATCGAACAAGATTCACAAAGAGCTAACACTAGTGCACCTAGTTCTTCTAGAAAGAAAAAGAAAAAGAAGAATGATAGGACTTCACATGCTCCTAGCGAACCTGAAATAGAGAAATCTCCTGACAATGATAATGAAACTTCTATCTCTGATGCTGAAACTAAATCTGGTAATGAACACTGACCTAGTGATAATGAAAAATATAATGATGAGGTTCATGAAGACTATCGGTGTACAAAAGTAGGGGTCCTTTTTGTACCCCTTTACTTGTGCGCGGGAAGTCGCAGCCACAAGCCTGCGGCCACGCTTGGCGGAGCAGAGGAAGCGAAGACACAAGACTACCAGAGCAGCCCCAAGCCAAAGGCGCGAGAAGCAGAGGGACAAGGCGGGCTTTCCCCGGCAAGAGCCTTGCCGGGGGAGCTTGCGTAGCCCCAGCAAGAGTCTTGCCGGGGCAACTTGACCAACACCAGTAGAGCCGCCACCCTTAAGCCTAAGAGTTTCGACACCGTCGACAACATTGGAACCAAGGCTCGGGAGGCGCCTGCATGGTGGCATGCAGATCTTTGTGGAGACCAAGAACATACAAGACTAGATGAGGACCAGAAGACGGAAATCCCCCCGGCAAGATCCTTGCCGGGGACGCTCACGAGACCCCCGGCAAGACCCTTGCCGGGGACATCTGCGGGCCGCAGCCAGGCCCCCACCTGCCAAGGCTCTAACGTAGTTCCAACACACCAGTCACACCCGCCAGCAAGGCAGGCACCTGCGTGGCGACATGCAACTTCCAGGCCGACTCAACAAGCACCTGCGTGGTGGCATGCAAATCTTCATTAAGACTCTGCCACCGCACCAACTCAGCAGCCAGCTCGCCAGCGTGGCGCTGCACGCCTAGTCAGCTTGGACGTGTGTCAGTGCGAGGCGAGGCGGCGACGGACGAGACGAGCTTCCTTGCCGTCCCTGATAAAGTGAGAGGGCACGTCGGCAGCGCATTAAATGCATTTGTCCTACGGTGCCAGGCGATAGACTTGTATACACTACAGACTTTCCACCTCCTGTGTGCCACTATGGCGACCCCTTTGGCTATAAAATGAGGCCTGAGGCATACTGGAGAAGGATTCGAACTTTTTGGACCCTGCATGCTTTGTAGCTAGTCCAAGAACACTAGATAAACACAAACCATCAGGAGTAGGGTATTACGCATCACTTGCGGCCCGAACCTGGATAAACTCCCCCGTATTTATCTTCTAAACCCCCTCTTTCCACAACCCCGCACCCGCCGACCATAGAAGGGATTCCCCATGATCCCATAGGTGTCGCTCTCGCCAATAGCTTTGGCGCGCCAGGTAGGGGGCGCAAGTTGTGAAAATCCGGTTTGGAAGTTAGCGCATCGACTTCATCATCACCATGGCCCCCAAGAAAAAGGGGATCACAACGATCGAGTCGTCCGGAGCCGGTCCGGCCACGCCAGCGCGAGCAGGCAACCGGGTGGCCATGGATGGTGCCGGAGACATGGCCTGCGAGCATCCACGACATTCTGGCAATCGGAGCTAGGCAAGCGGCGTCGTTCGGGTCCGAGACGACGAGCCGCGCGCCGCTGGGTCCGGGGGCGGGGTCATGCTGCCCACAAGCTACGCGGCAACCTCTACGGTGCCCTAGCTGGCACCCGCGCCACAGCCTTCCCAGGCCGCGCGCAATGAGCAACACCGCGACGCCGGAACTCCTGGGCACCGCCGCGGGAAGAGCCATGTGTGCCACCCTCAGGACGTGCCAGGCCGGCATGCGCACCCGGACACCGGCGGAAGCCGCGTGCTACCGTGGGACCGTGACAGAGATCCTTCTAACTTGGTTAGAAGTCGGAGCGCGTCACGATCCACACAGCTCTCGCCGCCACCCACGCCAGCAGAAGCGCTGGCGCGCGTGCAATTGCTCCTCCACCTCCCCCCCCCCGCTGCGGAGAAGCTCGACGAGTGGAGGGCCACCTTCTGAAGCCTTGTCAGCTTCGCCAACAAAGACGAGCCGCTCCCAGCGGGACCCTCATGCCGGCGTTCTGTCGAGCCGGTGCATGCCGGCGGTGGGAGGGCCTGATACGTCTTCAACGTATCTATAATTTTTGATTGTTCCATGCTATTATATTATAAACCTTGGATGTTTTATATGCAGTTATATGCTATTTTATATGATTTTTGGGACTAACCTATTAACCCAGAGCCCAGTGCCAGTTTCAGTTTTTTCCTTGTTTTAGAATATTGCAGAAAAGGAAAATCAAACGGAGTCCAATTGACCTGAAACTTCACGGAACTTATTTTTGGATCAGAAGAAGCCCAGAAGACTTGGAGTGCACGTCAGGGGGTCAACGAGGAAGCCACAAGGCAGGGGGGCGCGCCCACCCCCTGGGCGCGCCCTCCACCCTCGTGGGCCCCTTGTGGCTCCCTTGACGTACTTCTTCTGCCTATATATATTTCCATATACCCTAAAACGATCTCGGAGCACAATAGATCGGGAGTTCCGCCGCCAGAAGCCTCCGTAGCCACCGAAAGCCAATCTAGACCCGTTCCAGCACCCTGCCGGAGGGGGAATCCCTCTCCGGTGGCCATCTATATCATCCCGGTGCTCTTCATGACGAGGAGGGAGTAGTTCTCCCTTGGGGCTGAGGGTTTGTACCAGTAGCTATGTGTTTGATCTCTCTCTCTCTCTCTCTCGTGTTCTTGATTTAGCACGGTCTTGATGTATCACGAGCTTTGCTATTATAGTTGGATCTTATGTTTCTCCTCCCCCTCTACTCTCTTGTAATGGATTGAGTTTCCCCTTTGGAGTTATCTTATCGGATTGAGTCTTTAAAGATTTGAGAACACTTGGGTATGTCTTGCCGTGTGTATCTGTGGTGACAATGGGATACCACGCGATTCACTTAATGTATGTTTTGGTGATCAACTTGCGGGTTCCGCCCATGAACCTATGCATAGGGGTTGGCACACGTTTTCGTCGTGATTCTCTGGTAGAAACTTTGGGGCACTCTTTGAGGTTCTATGTGTTGGTTGAATAGATGAATCTGAGATTGTGTGACGCATATCGTATAATCATACCCACGGATACTTGAGGTGACATTGGAGTATCTAGGTGACATTAGGGTTTTGGTTGATTTGTGTCTTAAGGTATTATTCTAGTACGAACTCTAGGGCTCTCTGTGACACTTATAGGAATAGCCCAACGGATTGATTGGAAAGAATAACTTTGAGGTGGTTTCGTACCCTACCACAATCTCTTCGTTCGTTCTCCGCGATTAGTGACTTTGGAGTGACTCTTTGTTGCGTCTTGAGGGATAGTTATGTGATCCAATTATGATATTATTGTTGAGAGGACTTACGCTAGCGAAAGTATGAACCCTATGCCTTGTTTCCTAGCATTGCAATATCGTTTACGCTCACTTCTACCATTAGTTACCTTGCTGTTTTTATATTTTCATATTACAAATACCTTTATCTACCATCCATATACCACTTGTATTACCATCTATTCGCTGAACTAGTGCACCTATACAATTTACCATTGTATTGGGTGTGTTGGGGACACAAGAGACTCTTTGCTATTTGGTTGCAGGGTTTCTTGAGAGAGACCATCTTCATCCTACGCCTCCTATGGATTGATAAACCTTAGGTCATCCACTTGAGGGAAATTTGCTACTGTCCTACAAACCTCTGCACTTGGAGGCCCAGCAACATCTACAAGAAGAAGGTTGTGTAGTAGACATCAAGCTCTTTTCTGGCGTCGTTGCCGGGGAGGTGAGTGCTTGAAGGTATATCTTTAGATCATGCAATCGAGTCTTTTAGTTTCTTGTTTTAGCACTATTTTAGTTTATAAAAGAAAACTACAAAAAAATGGAATTAAGTTTGTCTCATACGCTTCACCTTTTTAATATCTTTCGTGAGTATGATGGAAAAGAAAATTGTGCTCAAGTGCTAGAGGAAGAAGTCTATAAAATGTTTGGCACTAAATCTTTGAATGATGAGCATGATTGCAATGTTGTTAGTAAGAATTCTTTGAATATCCATGATACTAATGATGATTGCACTAGTTATGATGTCTCTTATAAACATGCCAATTTTTGTGGAGTATATTGGGTTTGTAAGTACACACCAAACATGGAAGATAGATATTGCAAGAGGCATAAGTACTTAGAAAGTAAATTGTTGCAAGAAAGGCTAGATGAATGTGCTGAAAATTTAAATTATCTTGGCCATACTTGTGAGCTTTGCAATGAACATGATCATTTCAATACCCAATGCAAATTGTTTCATGATCTAATCATGTCCAAAAATTGTTTCATGAAATTAGTTTGCTTATGGGCTATGAAGAAATGAAACGTATAACTAAACATCTTCCAGAATTTGCCCATTATAAACTTCTTGGTTTTGATCAAGAGGAAATTTATATGTATTGTGCGGTGAATTGCATTGAAAATCCTTATATTGCCAATTACGTAAAGAAAAGAAAACAAATAGAAGATGAAGAGAATACTAATGGAAGGGAAGAGACTTCCCAATACCCTCCTATTATTTCTTATGATGAATCAGGTAACGAGGAGGAGCCTCCTATTCAACCAATCTCATTAATAAGGAGCTCCAAAAAGAGGATTGAACCCACACATGATGTGGTGAAGAAGAAGACAAGAAAAAGGAAGAGAGGTAAAAAGATATTTCTCCCAAATAATGCTGCTCCAATTACTATTGTGCCTCATGAAAATATAATTGTGGAAGATAATGATACTTCTTATGATCTTGAAAATCTTTTTGGCACTTGCTTGGAAGAATATGATAATTGCTATACTATTGGTGCTATCCATACTATTACTGATGAGAGTGATTATGTTTATGATATGAAAAGGCCCAAGCTTGGGGAGGCTATGTTTGATTTTTTGAGAATATATTTGCTGCAATTAATGTTAGTCCCAAGCTTGGGGAAGCTATGTTTAATGAAGATGATATTTTTAGTCTCCCAAGTTTTGATATGCAAATTTATTATGACGATAGCATGCATCCTACTTATGATGATTATTGTGATTACACTTATGCTATAAAAAGTAGAGATGATTATATTTATAAAACTTGTCATGATTATGGTTACCCCTTTTCTGAACATTACTCTTTTAATGTGGAAACAATTTATAGTATTCGAGTTTCTTATGATACTCCCACTATTCCGAATGAGAAGAATTTTGCTTATGTGGAGAGTAATAAAATTTCTATACTTGTAGATCATGAAAAGAATGCTTTAGGTGCTGGTTATATTGTTGAATTAATTCATGATGCTACTGAAAATTACTATGAGGGAGGAACATATGCTTGTAGAAATTGCAATAATATCAAGTTTCCTCTCTATGTGCTTAAAGTTTTGAAGTTATGCTTGTTTTACCTTCCTATGCAAGTTGATTCTTATTCCTACAAGTTGTTTGCTCAAAAAATGCCTATGCATAGGAATTGGGTTAGACTTAAATGTGCTAGTCATATTCTTTATGATGCTCTCTTTATGTTTCTATTCTTATCTTTTATGTGAGCATCATTGAAATCATCATGCCTAGCTAGGGGCGTTAAATGATAGCGCTTGTTGGGAGGCAACCCACTTTTATTTTTGTTCCTTGCTTTTTGCTCCTGTTTAGTAATAAATAATTTATCTAGCCTCTGTTATGATTGAGTTTTTATGTTTTAATTAGTGTCTGTGCCAAGTAGAACCTTTGGGAACACTTGGGGAAAGTCTTTGCGATCATGCTGTAAAAAACAGAAACTTTAGTGCTCACGAGAATAGCTGCCGTTTTTATTTGGAGAGTGATATTTAGTTAATTCTTTTTTTAGATGATTAATAGATAAATTACTCAGATCTGAAAATTTATTTTAGAATTTTATGAGTTCCAGAAGTATACGTTTGATCCAGATTACTATAGACTGTTCTGTTTTTAACAGATTCTGTTTTCGATGTGTTGTTTGCTTATTTTGATGAATCTATGAGTAGTATCGGAGGGTATGAACCATAGATAAGTTGGAATACAGTAGATATTACACCAATATTAATTTAAAATGTGTTCACAACAGTACCTTAGTGGTGATTTATTTTCTTATACTAACAGAGCTTACGAGTTTTCTCTTAAGTTTTGTGTTGTGAAGTTTTCAAGTTTTGGGTAAAGATTTGATGGATTATGGAATAAGGGGTGGCAAGAGCCTAAGCTTGGGGATGCCCATGGCACCCCAAGATAATTCAAGGACAACCAAAAGCCTAAGCTTGGGGATGCCTCGGAAGGCATCCCCTCTTTCGTCTTCGTTCATCGGTAACTTTACTTGGAGCTATATTTTTATTCACCACATGATATGTGTTTTGCTTGGAGCATCATTTTATTTTATTTTGTTTTGCTTTCTGTTTGAATAAACTATCAAGATCTGAAATTATTTAATTTTAGAGAGTCTTCACATAGTTGCATAATTATTCGACTACTCATTGATCTTCACTTATATCTTTCGGAGTAGTTTGTTGTTGCTCTAGTGCTTCACTTATATCTTTTTACAGCACAGTGGTGGTTTTATTTTATAGAAATTAATGATCTCTCATGCTTCACTTATATCATTTTGAGAGTCTCTAAACATCATGGTAGTTTGCTTTGGTTATGAATTTAGTCCTAATATGATGGGCATCCAAGAGGGATATAATAAAAACTTTCATATAGAGTGGATTGAATACTAAGAGAAGTTTGATACTTGATAATTGTTTTGAGATATGGAGATGATGATATTAGAGTCATGCTAGTTGAGTAGTTGTGAATTTGAGAAATACTTGTGTTGAAGTTTGTGATTCCCGTATCATGCACGTGTGGTGAACCGTTATGTGATGAAGTCGGAGCATGATTTATTTATTGATTGTCTTCCTTATGAGTGGCGTTCGGGGACGAGTGATGGTATTTTCCTACCAATCTATCCCCCTAGGAGCATGCGCGTAATACTTTGCTTTGATAACTTGTAGATTTTTGCAATAAGTATATGAGTTCTTTATGACTAATGTTGAGTCCATGGATTATACGCACTCTCACCCTTCCATCTTTGCTAGCCTCTCTAGTACCGCGCAACTTTCGCCAGTACCATAAAACCACCATATATCTTCCTCAAAACAGCCACCATACCTACCTATTATGGCATTTCCATAGCCATTCCGAGATATATTGCCATGCAACTTTCCACCGTTCCGTTTATTATGACACGCTCCATCATTGTCATATTGCTATGCATGATCATGTAGTTGACATCGTATTTGTGGCAAAACCACCGTTCATAATTCTTTCATACATGTCACTCATGAGTCATTGCACATCCCGGTACACCGCTGGAGGCATTCATATAGAGTCATATTTTGTTCTAAGTATCGAGTTGTAATTCTTGAGTTGTAAGTAAGTAAAAGTGTGATGATCATCATTATTAGAGCATTGTCCCAGTGAGGAAAGGATGATGGAGACTATGATTCCCCCATAAGTCGGGATGAGACTCTGGACGAAATAGAAAAAAAATAAAAAAAGAGGCCATAAAAAAAAGAAAAGGCCCAAATAAAAAAATAAAATAAAAAAATGAGAGAAAAAGAGAGAAGGGGCAATGCTACTATCCTTTTACCATACTTGTGCTTCAAAGTAGCACCATGATCTTCATGATAGAGAGTCTCCTATGTTGTCACTTTCATATATTAGTGGGAATCTTTCATTATAGAACTTCGCTTGTATATTCCAATGATGGGCTTCCTCAAAATGCCCTAGGTCTTCGTGAGCAAGCGAGTTGGATGCACACCCACTTAGTTTCTTTTGTTGAGCTTTCATACACTTATAGCTCTAGTGCATCCGTTGCATGGCAATCCCTACTCACTCACATTGATATCTATTGATGTGCATCTCCATAGCCCGTTGATACGCCTAGTTGATGTGAGACTATCTTCTCCTTTTTGTCTTCTCCACAACCACTATTCTATTCCACCTATAGTGCTATGTCCATGGCTCACGCTCATGTATTGCGTGAAGATTGAAAAAGTTTGAGAACATCAAAAGTATGAAACAATTGCTTGGCTTGTCATCGGGGTTGTGCATGATTTAAATATTTTGTGTGGTGAAGATAGAGCATAGCTAAACTATATGATTTTGTAGGGATAGCTTTCTTTGACCATGTTATTTTGAGAAGACATGATTGCTTGGTTAGTATGCTTGATGTATTATTATTTCTATGTCAATATTAAACTTTTGTCTTGAATCTTATGGATCTGAATATTCTTGCTACAATAAAGAGAAATGCATGGATAAATATGTTAGGTAGCATTCCACATCAGAAATTCTGTTTTTATCATTTACCTACTCGAGGACGAGCAGGAATTAAGCTTGGGGATGCTAATACGTCTCCAACATATCTATAATTTTTGATTGTTCCATGCTATTATATTATCAACCTTGGATGTTTTATATGCATTTATATGCTATCTTATATGATTTTTGGGACTAACCTATTAACCTAGAGCCCAGTGCCAGTTCTGTTTTTTCCTTGTTTTAGAATATCGCAGAAAAGGAAAATCAAACGGAGTCCAATTGACCTGAAACTTGACGGAACTTATTTTTGGATCAGAAGAAGACCAGAAGACTTGGAGTGCACGTCAGGGGGTCAACGAGGAAACCACGAGGCTGGGGGCGCGCCCACCCCCTGGGCGCGCCCTCCACCCTCGTGGGCCCCTCGTGGCTCCCCTGACGTACTTCTTCCGCCTATATATCTCCATATACCCTAAAACGATCGAGGAGCACAATAGATCGGGAGTTCCGCCGCCAGAAGCCTCTGAAGCCACCGAAAGCCAATCTAGACCCGTTTTGGCACCCTGCTGGAGGGGGAATCCGTCTCCGGTGTCCATCTTCATCATCCCGGTGCTCTCCATGACGAGGAGGGAGTAGTTCTCCCTTGGGGCTGAGGGTATGTACCAGTAGCTATGTGTTTGATCTCTCTCTCTCTCTCTCGTGTTCTTGATTTGGCACGATCTTGATGTATCGCGAGCTTTGCTATTATAGTTGGATCTTATGTTTCTCCTCCCCCTCTACTCTCTTGTAATGGATTGAGTTTCCCCTTTGAAGTTATCTTATCGGATTGAGTCTTTAAAGATTTGAGAACACTTGGTGTATGTCTTGCCGTGCGTATCTGTGGTGACAATGGGATACCACGTGATTCACTTGATATATGTTTTGGTGATCAACTTGCGGGTTCCGCCCATGAACCTATGCATAGGGGTTGGCACCCGTTTTCATCGTGATTCTTCGGTAGAAACTTTGGGGCACTCTTTGAGGTTCTATGTGTTGGTTGAATAGATGAATCTGAGATTGTGTGACGCATATCGTATAATCATACCCACAGATACTTGAGGTGACATTGGAGTATCTAGGTGACATTAGGGTTTTGGTTGATTTGTGTCTTAAGGTGTTATTCTAGTATGAACTCTAGGGCTCTTTGTGACACTTATAGGAATAGCCCAACAGATTGATTGGAAAGAATAACTTTGAGGTGGTTTCGTACCCTACCATAATCTCTTCGTTCGTTCTCCGCTATTAGTGACTTTGGAGTGACTCTTTGTTGCATGTTGAGGGATAGTTATGTGATCCAATTATGATATTATTGTTGAGAGGACTTACACTAGAGAAAGTATGAACCCTAGGCCTTGTTTCCTAGCATTGCAATATATTTTACGCTCACTTTTACCATTAGTTACCTTGCTGTTTTTATATTTTCAGATTACAAATACCTTTATCTACCATCCATATACCACTTGTATCACCATCTCTTCGCCGAACTAGTGCACCTATACAATTTACCATTGTATTGGGTGTGTTGGGGACACAAGAGACTCTTTGTTATTTGGTTGCAGGGTTGCTTGAGAGAGACCATCTTCATCCTACGCCTCCTACGGATTGATAAACCTTAGGTCATCCACTTGAGGGAAATTTGCCACTGTCCTACAAACCTCTGCACTTGGAGGCCCAACAACGTCTACAAGAAGAAGGTTGTGTAGTAGACATCAGGGCCAGAGACGCTGCGACCACGGTGCACTCTCCTCCCCCACGGCCGTGACAGCAGCCACCGGCTCGTCGGGCCGACACCTGTGACAACATTTCCACAACGTCGTCTGACCCGCGAACCCATTGCAACAAATGCTGAGTTCTTCGAGAGCGAGCTCAGGAAGACGCTCGGACTACCATCGAGCGACGGCGGGAGGCGCACCATCAGTCGGATCGGTGTGCAGGGCCTACTATGGACCACCCAGCACCGGGGGGCTCTAGCGACCTGCCTTACGAGGTGGGCTGTATGGCCTTTACCCGAGAGCTGCGGCAGTTCTAGTGGCCTCCCGCCGCACGTTCAAGCCTGATGTTGGGGAAAAGTACAACAGCAAGACTCACCCGTCGGAGTTCCTCAGCATCTACACCATCGCGATGCAAGCCGCCGGGGCTCATGATGACAAGGTGCTGGCCAACTACTTTCCGTTGGCACTTAAGCCCAACGTCATGTCATGGTTGATGCACCTGCCAGTGGATTCCATCTCTTCTTGGTCGGATCTATGCCACGAGTTTGTTGGCGCCTTTACCGGAGGCCACCGAGCTCCAGGCCAGGCAAGTGACTTGCATGTCATCCCCCAAAAGGATGGCGAGTCCCTGCGTAAGTACATACAAAGATTCAGCCATGTGCAGTTGTGACGCCCCCGATTTGACCGTACACTAATCATACACGCAAATGTGTACGATCAAGATCAGGGACTCACGGGAAGATATCACAACACAACTCTAAAACATAAATAAGTCATACAAGCATCATAATACAAGCCAGGGGCCTCGAGGGCTCGAATACAAGAGCTCGATCATAGACGAGTCAGCAGAAGCAACAATATCTGAGTACAGACATAAGTTAAACAAGTTTGCATTAAGAAGGCTAGCACAAATTGGGATACAGATCGAAAGAGGCGCAGGCCTCCTGCCTGGGATCCTCCTAACTACTCCTGGTCGTCATCAGCGGGCAGCACGTAGTAGTAGGCACCTCCCGAATAGTAGTAGTCGTCATCAACGGTGGCGTCTGGCTCCTGGGCTCCAACATCTGGTTGCGACAACCAGGTAGAAGGGATAGGGGGGAAAGAGGGAGAAAGCAACCGTGAGTACTCATCCAAAGTACTCGCAAGCAAGGAGCTACACTACATATGTAGGCATTGGTATCAACTGGAATAAGGCTATCATATGTGGACTGAACTGCAGAATGCCGGAATAAGAGGGGGATAGCTAGTCCTTTCGAAGACTACGTTTCTGGCAGCCTCCGTCTTGCAGCATGTCGAAGAGAGTAGACTGAAGTCCTCCAAGTATCATCACGTAGCATAATCCTAACCGATGATCCTCCCCTCATCGCCCTGTGAGAGAGCGATCACCGGTTGTATCTGGCACTTGGAAGGGTGTGTTTTATTAAGTATCCGGTTCTAGTTGTCATAAGGTCAAAGTACAACTCCAAGTCGTCCTGTTACCGAAGATCACGGCTATTCGAATAGATTAACTTCCCTGCAGAGAGGTCATTTGACCACATAACCCAACACGCTCGATCCCATTTGGCCGGACACACTTTTCTGGGTCATGCCCGGCCTCGTAAGATCAACACGTCGCAGCCCCACCTAGGCACAACAGAGAGGCCAGCACGCCGGTCTAAACCTAAGCGCACAGGGGTCTGGGCCCATCGCCCATAGCACACCTGCACGTTGCGTACGCGGCCGGAGAGCAGACCTAGCAACCTCCATTACAAAGGAAGTCACGTTACGCGGTCCAACCCGGCGCGCGCCGCTCAGTCGCTGGCGTCACGAAGTGCTTCGGCTGATACCACGACGTCGAGTGCCCATAACTGTCCCCGCGTAGATGGTTAGTGCGTATAGGCCAGTAGCCAGACTCAGATTAAATACCAAGATCTCGTTAAACGTGTTAAGTATCTGCGAACGCCGACCAGGGCCAGGCCCACCTCTCTCCTAGGTGGTCTCAACCTACCCTATCGCTCCGCCTCAAAGTAACAGTCGGGGGCCGTCGGGAACCCAGGCCCACCTCTACCGGGATGGAGCCACCTGCCCCTTCAGCCCCTTTCTCCGAACAGTATCACAGGTAATGTAACTGTGTAAAGTATATCGTATATGCCCGTGATCACCTCCCGAAGTGATCACGGCCCAGTAGTATAGCATGGCAGATGGACAAGAGTGTAGGGCCACTGATGGAACACTAGCATCCTATACTAAGCAGTAGGATAGCAGGTAATGGTAACAACAGTAGTAGCAAGGACAGGCTATGCATCAGGATAGGAATAACGAAAAGCAGTAACATGCTACACTACTCTAATGCAAGCAGTATAGAGAAGAGTAGGCGATATCTGGTGATCAAAGGGGGGGCTTGCCTGGTTGCTTTGGCAAGAGAGAGGGGTCGTCAACACCGTAGTCGTACTGGGCAGCAGCGGCGTCGGTCTCGGTGTCTAGCGGAAGAAGAGGGGGAAGAAACAATGAATACAATGCAAACAGATGCATAACGATGCATGACAAGACCAGTAACGGTGCTAGGGGTGCCCTAACGCGGTATGAGGTGATACCGGTGAAGGGGGGAAACATCCGGGAAAGTATCCCCGATGTTTCACGTTTTCGGGCAAGGGAGCCGGAGGGGGAAAGTTACGAGTTCGATAGGTTAGGGAGGTGTGGCGGACGAACGGGTTGCGTATCCGGAAACGTCTCGACGTTCTGAGCAACTTTCATGTTGAAAATATTTTAATCCGAGTTACGGATTAAAAGATATGAGTTTCTAAAGATTTTATTAATTTCTGGAATTTAATTAATTATTTAAATTAATTCGAAAAACAGATTAATGTCATCAGCATGATGTCATGCTGACATCAGCAGTCAACTAATCAGTTGACCTAGTCAAACTGACATGTGGGTCCTACTGTCATTGTCTATGACTAACTAAACAGGTTTAATTAGTTTAGTTAATTGATTAGGTTAGTTAAACACAATTAATTAAGTTAATTAAGTTAATTAGTTAATTAGTTAATTATTATTTTTAATTCTCTCTTTTTTTTAAACATTTTTGTTCTGGGGCTGGGGCCCCTTTGTCAGTGGGCCAAAGGCCTAGCGGGTGTGGGCGCCGGGCGGAGGCCGTAGCCCGCCCGGTTGCGGGGCGAGGCCGTGGCCATCCGGTCGCGGGGTCGCCAGCATGGGGCCGAAGGCGAGGCCAAGGGTGTCCAGCAGCGGCGATGGTGGTCGCGTCGGAGGTAGCAGGGGGCTGCGGTGGTGCGGGCCACGGCAGGTGCGAGCGCTCCGGGAAGGAGAAGCACTGCGGGTGCGGCTCGGCGCGACGGCACGCCGGGCGAGACGAGGCCGCGGTGAGCACGGGCGAGGCACGTACAGGGCGATGGCCAGGGGCGTGCGCAGAGTGCGGTGACCGCGGTGACGGACGAGGAGAGGGGAAGCTCACAGGGGAGGGAGTAGGGCACGGGCAGCGGGCTCGGGGGGAAGGTTGGGGTGGTCCGACGACGAAGCGGATGAGGATGTCCGGCGAGGCTTGACGGAGCCGATGAGGAGGCGAGGCAACGTGGAGCGGCTCCGGCAAGCGGCGTCCGTCGGCGAGGTCGGAGCGTCCGGCGTGGCGACGGGGATGGGGCGGCATCGGGGTTCGGCGACGAGGGCGGAGGCGCCATGGTGCGCAACGGCGGCGGGGGGGGTGTCGAGCGGTGTCCGGGCGCCTTCTCCCCCGATCCAGATCGGGGAGGGAGCGAGGGGGGCGGGCGGGGTGGGGCGAGTGAGGGTCTCATCCCCGATCCAGATTGGATCGGGAGGGGGGGAACGGCGTGGGGGGGGAGTGCGGGTGGTTGGGGTTAGGGTTTGACCCGGGGTGGGGGTTATGGGGGGAGTGGGGTGGCCGGCTGGGCCTTTGTCCAGTTGGGCCGGTGGTCGAATGGGCCGGCCAGTTGGGTCGGCTGGCCCGGGGGGTTCTTTTCCTTTTCCCCTTTTTTGTTTGTTTGTTTTCTGTTTTCTTTTATTATTTCTTTCCTTTCTGTTTAAATCATTTTAAACCATTTAGCCATTTTACAAAAAGGTGTTTGTTGCCCCATAATTACCCTTGTAATATTCGGCAACCACCGAACATTTTTGTTTTAATTTTTGAAAACTTTTATTCTTGCCATAAATTTGAATTTGAATTTTGAACGGTTTCAAATTATTGCGAGGACAGCAACAGTAACCGAGGTGTCATGGCACGATTAGCATGGGATTACTGTAGCCTAATTACCCGGGCGTCACAGCAGTACACCATCCCAGATGTTCATCCCGCCGTTGTCATCAGTGCATTCCATCAGAACGTACGCAACCGTAAGATGCATGAAGAGCTGGCAATGAGCAAGGTCAAGGAATTAGCCGAACTTTATGTTTTGGCAGATAGATGTGCTCGGGCTGAGGAAGGAAGTACCCCGGTGAGGACGCCAGTGCAGAAACCGACTCCATGGACGAAGCCGCCGCCGCCCCGACGATGAAGGGCCGGCACCGCAACAGGAAGCGTAAGGGCAAGACTGTGCTTGCCGTTGAGGGATCCGGCGACCGCGGTGCCCCCAAGAAGGCCAAGGCTAATGACCCCGGCAAGGAGGTTGCTGGGTGTGCCGCCTGCCGGGCCTTGGTGGCCACCGACAAGCCAGGAGGCTCCGACAAGCAGTACTGCAAGATACACCGCACCCACGGCCATGGCCTCCAAAACTGCCGATAGGTTGAGCTGTTTGCAGAAAAGCAGAAAGCTGAATATGAAAGGCGGGACAAGGAGAAGGGTTGGGATGGTGCTGAGGGGTCCGGCAAGAAGCGTGGCGGTCAAGCAGGTCGCCGCGACAAAGATAATCAACAAGAGAGGCCCGCTCGGGGGTGCGATAAGAAGGAGGAAGATGATGATCACGACGAGGACGACGAGTCCGACGAGCACGAGTTCTAGAAAGCTATAGAGGCCATGTGCATTGACGGTGGCGCCTCGTTGCACACCTCTCACCGCCAACTAAAACAGTGGGCGCGAGAGGTCACTGCGGCGGAGCCATCGTTCGATGCCCAGAAGCCACCGAAATGGTCCTGCACGCCGATCATTTTTGACACCGAGGATCACCTTGATCGAACAACTATGGTCGGGTGTTTTCCATTGTTGGTTTCACCAACAATACGCAACCTCAAGGTGAAAAAAGTGCTGGTTGACGATGGGGCCGGCTTGAACTTGATCTCGCCCGCTGTGATCAAGAGGCTGCAGATTTCTAATGGAGATCTCGAGGAGACGGGCACCTTTCAAGGGGTCAAACCGGGAAGGAGCCAGCCAAAACGCAAAATCATGCTGCCCGTTACGTTTGGGGCCGAGCTGAACTATAGGATGGAGAAGATAGTTTTCGATGTCACCGAGATTCCCTTGCCATACAATGGGATCCTTGGCCGCCCAGCGCTGGCCAAATTCATGGCGGCGTCACACTACGCCTACAACACATTGAAGATGCTGGGGCCGCTGACCATCATCACCGTCCCCTCTGACAAGAAAGAGACGCTCATCTGCGCCGACCAACTCTACCGGGAGGCAGTTGCAGCAACAGCCGCCAAGGCACTTGCTCCTGCCGCTCAAGCCCCGGAAAGGAAGAAGGCCGGCAAGACCTCTTCCGTCAAGACCTCTTGCACCCACTCCGGCAGGCGCGCCTCTTCGGAGTGCCGCGCTCCTGTTGAGGACGTTCCAGAGAGCTCCACCAGCAAGAACAAGAAGTCCAAGGCTGCACCACCAGAAACCAAGAAGGTGTCCGTCAAGGAGGACGGCATGGGCGGGGATTTCACTATAAGCTCCACCCTCGACATCAAATAGGAAAGCACGCTTGTCGCCTTCCTGCGGGCGAATGTCGATGTGTTTGCATGGCAAGCATCCGACATCCCCGACGTTCCCAGGGAGGTGATTGAGCACCATCTTGCTGTCTGTCCTCATGCGCGGCCCATGAAGCAGAAGGTCAGGAAGCAAGCTTTGGAGCGACAAGAGTTCATCATCGAGGAGGTCAGGAAGTTGGAGGTGGCAGGCCTGGTTAGAGGAGTGCTCCACCCTACATGGTTGGCCAATCCGGTGGTGGTGCGTAAGGCAAATGGGAAATGGAGGTTGTGTATTGACTACACATATGTCAATAAAGCCTGTCCAAAGGATCATTTCCCTCTACCACGCATTGACCAGATTGTGGACTCCACTGCCGGGTGTGACCTGCTATCATTCCTCGACGCTTATTCAGGATACCACCAGATCTTCATGATGAAGGAAGACGAAGAAAAAACTGCGTTCATCACCCCATGTGCTACGTACTGTTTTGTACGAATGCCTTTTGGGTTGAAGAGCGCTGGTTCAACGTTTTCCCGAGCAGTCCAGATTGGTTTTGAGCGCCAGCCACATAGAAATATGGAAGCTTATATGGACGACATAGTGGTCGAAACCAAGGACAGGGCCACGCTCGTGCAAGATTTAGAAGAAACATTTGCAAATCTGTGCAAGATCAACCTCAAGCTCAACCCAGAGAAGTGCATGTTCGGTGTCCCCTCTGGCAAGCTTCTTGGGTTCTTTGTGTCTCAACACAGAATCGAAGCAAATCCCGACAAGATCAAGGCAATCGAGCAGATTGAGGCGCCAAAATGGGTCAAAGACGTCCGTAGGCTCGCCGGCTGCGTTGCTGCCCTGAGTAGGTTCATCTCCAAATCTGCTGAGCGTGCCCTCCCCTTTTTCACAGTTTTGAAAAAGGCGGGTCCGGTAAAGTGGACTCCGGAGGCAGAGGCAGCGCTTCAATATTTGAAGAGGTACCTCTCCTCCATGCCAATACTAGTCGCGCCTAAACCACAAGAGTCGGTACTGCTATACTTAGCAGCAACGAATCAAGTGGTCAGTGTTGTGCTGGTGGCGTACAGGGAACTTGAGGAAGAAGCAGCAGTAGCAGCAGAGCCGTCGGATGGCAGGCCGGGCCCCTCCCCGGTAGAGCCTTACGCCGGCAAGGCAGAACCCCCGGCAAGGCCCGATCCCGGTAGGGCAGAGTCTGAGCAGATGGGCGAAGTTGGACAGAAGAAGAAGAAGGTGGTGCAGCACCCCGTTTATTTTGTCAGTTCCCTCTTGCAGGGGGCTAGATCAAGATATTCTCGTATGCAGAAAGTACTTTTCAGCCTCCTCATGGCCTCAAGAAAGCTGCGTCACTATTTCCAAGCACATGAGATCACCGTCGTCACCCGCCTCCCTTTGCAATGGATTTTGCACAACCCAGATGCGACAGGGGGATTGTGGAGTGGGCATTGGAGCTGTTGAGATTTGGCCTCAAGTTCAAAAGTACTTCAACGATCAAAAGCCGAGCCTTGGCGGAATTCACAGCAGAATGGACCGCAGCGCTCGACGAAGAAGTTCAAAAAACCACCCTTCCCGGCAAGGAGACCTGTCGCGATTGGGTTATGTACTTTGATGGTGCTTTCTCACTGCAAGGTGCTGGTGCCGGCATGCTACTCGTGGCGCACACCGGAGAGCGCCTCAAGTACGTAGTCCAGATGCACTTTCCCTGGGAAAAATCAACGAACAACACGGCGGAGTATGAGCGATTACTTGCCGGTCTCAGGATCATGGTAGACCTCGGAATCAAGAAGCTCAACATCAAAGGTGATTCGCAGCTCGTCGTTAAGCAAGTCAACAAGGATTACCAGAGCTCGTTGGTGGAGGCCTACGTGGATGAAGTGAGGAAGTTGGAAGATCGTTTTGACGGATTGCAAGTGGAGCATGTTCCCCGAGTGGAGAACAACATTGCTAACAACCTGTCGAAGCACGCTGCCCTGAAGTTGCCTGTGGAACCAGGTACCTTTGTGCTTCAATTAACTCAACCGTCCGTCGAGCCATCAACAGGACAGAACAAGCGAAGGAAGGTAGGCCTGGCAAGTACTTTCCCGCTGAGCTCCCAGGATCCGCCGGCAAGGACGTTGTTGGGTGCCCCTAGCCTGCCGGAGAGCAGCAACCCCCGGCGGAGCCTCGAGCCCTGACCGTAGAGGCAGCTACCCTTGCGGCCGAAGATATGCCTTTAGTCCTTGCCATCGAGCCTCAGGCTCTGGCATGGGCACAATACACCGTCCGTTTCCTCCAAACAGGGGAGCTTCCTGAGGAACAAGCAGAAGCGGAGAAAGTAGCCCGTTGGTCTAGCATGTAGCAGTTTGTGGATGATGCCCTATACAGAAGGAGACCGAATGGCGTGAAGTTGAAGTGCATTCCTCGGGAAGATAAACCGTGGCCGTTGGCGGAGATACATGGAGGCATGTGTGGCTCCCACATAGGGTCGAGAGCCCTTGCCGGCAAGGTATTCCGACAAGGCTTCTTCTGGCCCACCGCCCTCCAGGATGCAACTGCCATAGTAACCAAGTGTGAAGCGTGCCAGTTCCATTCAAAGAAGCTTCATCAACCAGCCCAAGCTCTCTAGACAATCCCTCTTTCCTCGCCATTTTCGGTATGGGGGCTCGACATACTGGGCCCCTTTCCCCATGTTGTCGGGGGCTTTGAGTACTTGTACGTCGCGATCGACAAGTTCACAGAGTGGTCGGAAGTGGAACCAGTGAGAAAGGTGACAACACAGTCAGTCATCAAGTTCTTCAAGGGACTAGTCTGCCGTTTTGGTGTGCCGAACAGAGTCATCACCGACAACGACACGTAGTTCACGAGCCGCACCTTCATGCAGTACATTCAAGACCTCGGCAGCAAGGTCTGTTTTGCTTCTGTTGCTCATCCCAAAAGTAACGGCCAGGCTGAGAGGGCGAATGCCGAAGTGCTGCGAGGCCTCCAGACCAGAACTTTTAACAAGCTGCACAAGTGCAAAAGGTGATGGATTGATGAATTGCCAACGGTTCTTTGGTCAATCAGGACGACACCAAATTGAGCCACTGGCCAGACACCCTTTGCCCTGATATACGGGGTAGAAGCAGTTCTCTCGATGGAACTGATCATATATGGGTCAGCTCGAGTGCTCGCTTATGATGAGCTTGAGTAAGAGCAGTTGCACTAAGATGTTGCGACGCTCCTTGAGGAAGATCGTCTTCGGGCTGCTGTGCGAGCCGCTCACTACCAGCAAGCCTTGCACCGCTACCATAGCCGCAAGGTTCACGCCTGAAGCCTTGAGGAAGGCGACCTTGTTCTTTGGCGGATCCAATCCGCCAAGAATTCAAACAAGTTGATGCCGAAGTGGGAAGGCACTTATCGGGTAATACAAGTCACCAGGCCCAGCGCAGTCCGCCTGGAGACCGAAGATTGCATTCCGGTGAGCAATTCCTGGAATATCGAATATCTTCGCAAGTTTTACCCCTAAGGCGTGGTTGCCAGGAGCGCAACCCCCATTTTGTACTAGCCTTGATGGCAAGGCATGTAACCCTATGTAGAGAGCCAGGCGCAGACCCTGTGCACAGTCAAGGAAAGAAATCCCTTAGTATGTATAGTTTCCTGTCGATTTCCATGTTTATGTGTATACGTATGTGCATGCTTGTCCATGATATTGTACTGATTTTTGATTCCAACAAATATTAGTGGACCGCCAAGGTTCCATGCTCTTGCCCTCTCTCCTTTCCAGCCACGATGAGGGACGCGCGATCTGCTACCTCTTGAGCACTGCATTGGTTTTCCCCGAAGAGGAAGGATGATGCAGCAAAGTAGTGTAAGTATTTCCCTTAGTTTTTGAGAAGCAAGGTATCAATCCAGTAGAAGGTGATAACCCACAAGTATAGGGGATCGCAACAGTTTTCGAGGGTAGAGTATTCAACCCAAATTTATTGATTCGACACAAGGGGAGCCAAAGAATATTCTCAAGTATTAGCAGCTGAGTTGTCAATTCAAACACACCTGGAAACTTAGTATCTGCAGCAAAGTGTTTAGTAGCAAAGTAATATGATAGCGGTGGTAGCGGAAACAAAAGTAAAGACAGCAACAGTAATGTTTTTGGTATTTTGTAGTGATTGTAACAGTAGCAGCGGGAAAGTAAATAAGCGTAAACCAGTATATGGAAAACTCGTAGGCACCGGATCAGTGATGGATAATTATGCCGGATGCGGTTCATCATGTAACAGTCATAACATAGGGTGACACAGAACTAGCTCCAATTCATCAATGTAATGTAGGCATGTATTCCGTATATAGTCATACGTGCTTATGGAAAAGAACTTGCATGAAATCTTTTGTCCTACCCTCCCGTGGCAGCGGGGTCCTATTGGAAACTAAGGGATATTAAGGCCTCCTTTTAATAGAGAATTGGAACAAAGCATTAGCACATAGTGAATACATGAACTCCTCAAACTATGGTCATCTCCCGATTATTGTCACTTCGGGGTTTCCGGATCATAACACATAGTAGGTGACTATAGACTTGCAAGATAGGATCTAGAACTCACATATATTCATGAAAACATAATAGGTTCAGATCTGAAATCATGGCACTCGGGCCCTAGTGACAAGCATTAAGCATAGCAAAGTCATAGCAACATCAATCTCAGAACATAATGGATACTAGGGATCAAACCCTAACAAAACTAACTCAATTACATGATAAATCTCATCCAACCCATCACCGTCCAGCAAGCCTACGATGGAATTACTCATGCACGGCGGCGAGCATCATGAAATTGGTGATGGAGGATGGTTGATGATGACGACGGCGACGAATCCCCCTCTCCGGAGCCCCGAACGGACTCCATATCAGCCCTCCCGAGAGGTTTTAGGGCTTGGCGGCGGCTCCGTATCGTAAAACACGATGATTTCTTCTCTCTGATTTTTTCTCTCCTAAAGCAAATATATAGAGTTGGAGTTGGCGTCGGAGGGTCAACAGGGGGCCCACGAGGTAGGGGGGCACGCCCTAGGGGGGCGCCCCCCCACCCTTGTGGAAAGGGTGTGGGCCCCCTGGTCTTCATATTTGGCGAGGATTTTTTTATTTTTTCTAAGACCTCCCGTGGAGTTTCCGGTCATTCCGAGAATATTTGATTTCTGAACATAAAACAACACCATGGTAATTCTGCTGAAAACAGTGTCAGTCCGGGTTAGTTCCATTCAAATCATACAAGATAGAGTCCAAAACAAGGGCAAACGTATTTGGAGAAGTAGATACGACGGAGACGTATCAACTCCCCCAAGCTTAAACCCTTGCTTGTCCTCAAGAAATTCAGTTGACAAACTGAAAGAAAGAAAGAAAAACTTTTACAAACTCTGTTTGCTGTTGTTGTTGTAACTATGTCAAGCCAGCATTAAAGTTTTAAGCATAGATCATAACTAACCACACTTGCAATAATTCTCAGGTCTCATCATTACTCATATCAATAGCATAATCAACTAGCAAGTCATAATAATAAATCTCGGATGACAACACTTTCTCAAAACAATCATAATATGATATAACAAGATGGTATCTCGCTAGCCCTTTCTGAGACCGCAAAACATAAATGCAGAGCACCTTTAAAGATCAAGGACTGACTAGACATTGTAATTCATGGTAAAAGAGATCCAATCATAGTCATACCCAATATAAATTAATAGTGATGAATGCAAATGACGGCTGTGCTCTCCAGCTAGTGCTTTTTAATAAGAGGGTGATGACTCAACATAAAAGTAAATGGATAGGCCCTTCGCAGAGGGAAGCAGGGATTTGTAGAGGTGTCAGAGCTCGGTTTTGAAATAGAGATAAATTGTATTTTGAGCGGTATACTTTCATTGTCAACGTAACAACTAAGAGATGGCGATATCTTCCATGCTACGCACATTATAGGCGGTTCCCAAACAGAATGGTAAAGTTTATACTCCCCCTCCACCAACAAGCATCAATCCATGGCTTGCTCGAAACAACGAGTGCCTCCAACATACATCAGGTCCCAGGGGGAGTTTTGTTTGCAATTAATTTTGATTTAGTTTGCATAAAGCATGGGACTGGGCATCCCGGTGACCAGCCATTTTCTCGTGAGTGAGGAGCTGAGTCCACTCCTCTTGAGAATAACCCGCCTAACACGGAAGATAAGGACAGCCTTTGTTGATACATGAGCTATTCGAGCATACAAAACAGAATGTTCATTTGAAGGTTTAGAGTTTGGCACATACAAATTTACTTTGAACGGCAGGTAGATACCGCATATAGGAAGGTATAGTGGACTCATCTGGAATAACTTTGGGGTTTAAGGGATTGGATGCACAAGCAGTATTCCCGCTTAGTACAGGTGAAGGCTAGCAAAAGACTGGGAAGCGACCAACTAGAGAGCAACAACAGCCATGTACATGCATTGAAATTAATAAACATTGGATGCAAGCATGAGTAGGATATAATCCACCATGAACATAAATATCGTGAAGGCTATGTTGATTTTGTTTCAATTACATGCGTGAACATGTGCCAAGTCAAGTCGCTTAAATCATTCAAAGGAGGATACCACCCCATCATACCACATCATAATCATCTTAATAGCATGTTGGCATACAAGGTAAATCATTATAACTCATAGCTAATCAAGCATGGCACAAGCAACTCTGGTCTCTAATTGTCATTGCAAACATGTTTATTCATAATAAGCTGAATCAAGAATGACGGGCTCATCATATTTACAAAAACAAAAGAGGTCGAGTTCATACCAGCTTTTCTCATCTCAGTCAGTCCATCATATATAATCATAATTGCCTTTCATTTGCACAACCGAACAGTGTGAATAATAATAAGAGTGCACGTGCATTGGACTAAGCTGGAATCTGCGAGCATTCAATAAACAAGAGAAGACAAGGCAATATGGGCTCTTGGTTAAATCAACAATAATGCATATAAGAGCCACTTCAACAATTTAATTATGGTCTTCTCCTACTGACCCCCAAATAAAAGAAAAGAAATAAAACTATTTACACGGGAAAGCTCCCAACAAGCAAAAGAAGAACGGGAAATATTTTGGGGTTTTCTTTTTAATTATTACTACTACAGCAGAAAAATAAACTACTACTAATTTTTTTGGTTTTTCTTAAGGTTTAACAAGCACACAAGAAGACAACAGGAAAAAGAAAATAAACTAGCATGGATATTACAGTGAAAAAGTATGAGCACCGACATCTAGCAATGAGTGTGTGTGAGCATAAATGTAATGCCGGTGAAAAATACGTACTCCCCCAAGCTTAGGCTTTTGGCCTAAGTTGGTCTATGGCCACGGCTGGCCTGGCGGATATCCATAATAATAGTTGTTGGGGTCGTACTGTGACGAGGAAGAAGAAGGCTCCGATTGCCACTAGCTGGCAATCATCTCCGGATCCCACTGATAGTTAGACTGCAGTGAAGGATCAAATTGTGGTTCCGGTTCTGGCTCCTCGGTTGGTGCAGGGTTCCGGTAGGCGTGAATAGCCGTCAATGGAACAAGGTACGTGCCTGCAGTCAAATCAAACAAAGAAGGAGCAGGCAAGGTAATAGTCTCAGGATGATGTTTATTAAAGAACACTTGATATTTAAGCTCCCCTGCCCTATTTTTAACAATAAAATCATGTGCCACCACACTTTTATGATCTAGATAAACATGGGGTAGCACTTTTTATTACTTCTCAACATGCCTAATAGGTATGTTAAAATGTGCGGCTAGGCATGTGGCATAAATGCCTCCAAAGATGGGGCCCTTAGTACGGTTCATATTTAACCGTCTAGCAATAATACCGCCCAAACTAAAAGTGTTATCACTATATAAACCTTGGAGCAGAATAATTAAATCAGGGATATGGAGGTTTCCAGAATTTCCGCGTCCAATTAAACAACGACTAGCAAATAATGCAAAGTAACGCAAAACAGGAAAATGTATGCTAGTGATTCGTGCATCGGAAACCTTCCTGGTTTCTCATACAGTGATATTATCAATAAACCCAGCCACATCATCATGATGTGGCTCTTCTGTCTTGCCCCCAAAAGGGACTAAGCAAATCTGACAGAAATCATAAAGTGACATCTCCTTAGGCTCATCATATAAATGAAATTCCACCGTAGGTGGTGAGTTCCTAGGATGAAAATAAAAGTTTTGCACAAAGGTATTTGTAAGTAAGAGATACTGATCGCATTGGTCATGGAGGAAAGTGTGAGACCTGCATTGTGAGCCAATTCATGAAAATCTTCATAGATACCGGCTGCTCTCAAGAAATCTTCAGAAGGCCATTCACACGCCCGAATCTCCGCGGTGCGTGGCACATTATACTTAGGCTTAGGTGCCTTTTCCTTTGAGCTTTGGCTTGATGAGCCCCTCAATAATCTTCTCATCATTTTTTTGAAACAATTTGAAATTTTTAGTAACTTCAAAATAAAAGTAAACCAAACTCAATAAAATTGATAGCAACTACTCCTACAAGTGTCTAGAGCCTATATCAAGCATTAGAACTACTTGGAACCATATAATTTTGACATGCAAGCTCAAGAACATGGTCACCTACGTAGCACAAATTTGCAATGAATAAAGCACTAGAACAAAAACTAATTGGACCAATGGAGGAGTCACATACCAAGGAACAATCTCCCCAAGCAGTTTTGCGAGAGGTGCTTTGAGCAAGGAGATCGAAAATCGCAGCAAAAGTGGCTGGAACTCGTGCTTGAGTTGGTTTTTCGGGTTTGTGTGAGACAGAGGAAGAAGATGGGTGCTGGGATAAGTGGAGGAGGGCCACCGTGGGCCCACGAGGCAGGGGGCGCCCTATAGGGGGGGGGCGCCCACCACCCTCGTGACCAGGTGGCAGCTCCTCCCGCGGTAATTTTTGCACAGTAAATCCTCAAATATTCCCAAAAAAATCATATTAAATTGGCATGGCATTCTGAGGACTTTTATTTTTGGGATATTTTTATATTGCACGGATAAGTCAGGAAACAGACAGAAAAATACTATTTTTACTTTATTTAATATAAATAACAAAAAGTATAAAGAAGGTGCAGAAGTTTGTGCTTCTAGTTTCATCCATCTCATGCTCATCAAAAAGAATCCACTAACAAGGTTGCTCAAGTCTTGTTAACAAACTCATTCCGATAATCATGAAACCGGAGAAATTTCGAATAACACTAAGTTACCTCAACGGGGATATGAACATCCCCTATAATAATAATATCATATTCTTCTTGACAGTAGGGAGAGGAAATTCAAAACCTCCAAATATAATTGATGGAATTTTTCCAATAGAGTTGATACTATAAACTTGAGGTTGTTTCCTCGGAAAGTGTACCATATGCTCATTACCATTAACATGAAAAGTGACATTGCCTTTGTTGCAATCAATAACAGCCCCTGCAGTATTAAGAAAAGGTCTTCCAAGAATAATAGACATACTGTCATCCTCGGCAAGTATAACAAAGTCCGTTAAAATAGTAACGTTTGCAACTACAACAGGCACATCCTCACAGATACCAACATGTATAGCAGTTGATTTATCAGCCATTTGCAAAGATATTTCAGTAGGTGTCAACTTATCCAAGTCAAGTCTACGATATAAAGAGAGAGGCATAACACTAACACCGTCTCCAAGATCACATAAAGCAGTTTTAATATAATTTCTTTTAATGGAGCAAGGTATAGTAGGTACTCCGGGGTCTCCAAGTTTCTTTGGTATTCCACCCTTAAAAGTATAATTAGCAAGCATGGTGGAAATCTCAGCTTCCGGTATCTTTCTTTTATTAGTAATGATATCTTTCATATATTTAGCATAAGGATTTGTTTTGAGCACATCAGTTAATCTCATACGCAAAAAGATAGGCCTAATCATTTCAGCAAAGCGCTCAAAATCCTCGTCATCCTTTTTCTTGGATGGTTTTGGAGGGAAAGGCATGGGTTTCTGAACCCAAGGTTCCCTTTCTTTACCATGTTTCCTAGCAACAAAGTCTCTTTTATCATACCGTTGATTCTTTGATTGTGGGTTATCAAGATCAACAGCAGGTTCAATTTCTACATCATTGTCATTACTAGGTTGAGCATCATCATGAACATCATCATTAATATTTTTACTAGGTTCATGTTCATTACCAGATTGTGTTTCAGCATCAGACATAGATATATCATTTGGATTATCAGGTGGTTCAGCAATAGGTTCACTAGAAGTTTGCACAGTTCTATCATTTTTCTTCTTCTTCTTTTTAGAAGAATTAGGAACATCAATATTATTTCTTTGAGAATCTTGCTCGATTCTCTTAGGGTGGCCTTCAGGATACAAAGGTTCCTGAGTCATTCTACCAGTTCTAGTAGCCACTCTAACAACATAATCATTTTTCTTACTATTCATTTCATCAAGCACTTCCTTTTGAGCCTTAAGTACTTGTTCTACTTGAGTGGTAACCATCAAAGCATGTTTGATAATAAGTTTAAGTTCACCTTTAATAGCAGCCATATAATCACCCAAGCGTCTAATCATATAAGCATTTCTTTTAATTGCCTACCAAAATAAGCATTGAAGTCGTCTTGCTTATACATAAAGTTGTCGAACTCATCCAAGCATTAACTAGCAATTTTAGTAGGAGGGACTTCAGCTTTATCATATCTATAGAGAGAATTTACCTTTACTACCTGTGTCAGGATATCGGGATCAGGGGGTTCTTCAGTAAATAAATAATTGAGATCATAAGTCTCCTCAACAGGCGGTGAATTAAGACCATGTATTTCTTCAATAGGAGGTAAATTCTTAACGTCTTCAGCTTTAATACCTTTTCTTTCATAGATTTCTTTGCCTCTTGCATATCTTCGGGACTGGGAAATAGAACACATCTCTTCTTCGGAGTTGGTTTAGGAATAGGCTCAGTAATTGGAGCAGGAGTTGGCTCGGGAGGTGCCCAATTATTTTCATTTGTCAACATATTATTCAATAGAATTTCAGCTTCATCCGGTGTTCTTTCCCTGAAAAGAGAACCAACACAACTATCCAGGTAATCTTTGGAAGCATCGGTTAGTCCATTATAAAAGATATCAAGTATTTCAGGTTTCTTAAGAGGATGATCGGGCAAAGAATTAAGTAACTTGAGAAGCCTCCCCCAAGCTTGTGGGAGACTCTCTTCTTTAATTTGCACAAAGTTATATATTTCCCTCAAAGCAGCTTGTTTCTTATGAGTGGGGAAATATTTAGCAGAGAAGTAGTATATCATATCCTGGGGACTACGCACACAACCAGGATAAAGAGAATTAAACCATATCTTAGCATCGCCCTTTAATGAGAACGGAAATATTTTGAGTAAATAGAGGTAACGTGATCTCTCATTATTAGTGAACAGGGCAGCTATATCATTTAACTTAGTAAGATGTGCCACAACAGTTTCATATTCATAGCCATAAAACGGATCAGATTCAAACAAAGTAATTATATCAGGATCAACAGAGAATTCATAATCCTTATCAGGAACACATATAGGTGAAGTAGCAAAATTAGGGTCAGGTTTTATTTTATCTCTAAGTGATTCTTTGTTCCATTTAATTAATAACCTCTTAAGCTCATATCTATCTCTGCAAGCTAAAATAGCTAAGGAAGCATCTCTATCAAAAAGATAACCTTTAGGAAGAATAGGCATGTTTTCATCATCACTATCATCATCGTATTCAGATTCAATAATTTCTCTTTCTCTAGCCCTAGCAATTTGTTTATCTAGAAATTCACAAAGGGGCATAGTAGTATCAGGCATAGAAGCAGTTTCATCATAAGTATCATGCATAGCAGAAGTGGCATCATCAATAACATGTGACATATCAGAACGAATAGCAGAAGCATAGCAGAAGGTGAATCAAGTGCAGAGCTAGATGGAAGTTCCTTACCTCCCCTCGTAGTTGAGGGATAGATCTTGGTTTTTGGATCTCTCAAGTTCTTCATAGTGTACAGCAGATATAAATCCCAAGTGACTCAAAGAATAGAGCTATGCTCCCCGGCAATGGCGCCAGAAAAAGGTCTTGATAACCCACAAGTATAGGGGATCACAACAGTTTTCGAGGGTAGAGTATTCAACCCAAATTTATTGATTCGACACAAGGGGAGCCAAAGAATATTCTCAAGTATTAGCAGCTGAGTTGTCAATTCAACCACACCTGGAAACTTAGTATCTGCAGCAAAGTGTTTAGTAGCAAAGTAATATGATAGCGGTGGTAGCGGCAACAAAAGTAAAGACAGCAAAAGTAATGTTTTTGGTATTTTGTAGTGATTGTAACAGTAGCAGCGGGAAAGTAAATAAGCATAAACCAGTATATGGATAACTCGTAGGCACTGGATCAGTGATGGATAATTATGCCGGATGCGGTTCATCATGTAACAGTCATAACATAGGGTGACACAGAACTAGCTCCAATTCATCAATGTAATATAGGCATGTATTCCGTATATAGTCATACGTGCTTATGGAAAAGAACTTGCATGAAATCTTTTGTCCTACCCTCCCGTGGCAGCGGGGTCCTATTGGAAACTAAGGGATATTAAGGCCTCCTTTTAATAGAGAATCGGAACAAAGCATTAGCACATAGTGAATACATGAACTCCTCAAACTATGGTCATCTCCCGATTATTGTCACTTCGGGGTTGCCGGATCATAACACATAGTAGGTGACTATAGACTTGCAAGATAGGATCTAGAACTCACATATATTCATGAAAACATAATAGGTTCAGATCTGAAATCATGGCACTCGGGCCCTAGTGACAAGCATTAAGCATAGCAAAGTCATAGCAACATCAATCTCAGAACATAATGGATACTAGGGATCAAACCCTAACAAAACTAACTCGATTACATGATAAATCTCATCCAACCCATCACCGTCCAACAAGCCTACGATGGAATTACTCACACACGGCAGCGAGCATCACGAAATTGGTGATGGAGGATGGTTGATGATGACGACGGCGACGAATCCCCCTCTCTGGAGCCCCGAACGGACTCCAGATCAGCCCTCCCGAGAGGTTTTAGGGCTTGGCGGCGGCTCCGTATTGTAAAACGCGATGATTTCTTCTCTCTGATTTTTTTCTCTCCGAAAGCAAATATATAGAGTTGGAGTTGGCGTCGGAGGGTCAACAGGGGGCCCACGAGGTAGGGGGCGCGCCCCCCACCCTCGTGGAAAGGGTGTGGGCCCCCTGGTCTTCATATTTGGCGAGGATTTTTTTTATTTTTTCTAAGACCTCTCATGGAGTTTCAGGTCATTCCGAGAATATATTTTTTCTGCACATAAAACAACACCATGGTAATTCTGCTGAAAACAGCGTCAGTCCGGGTTAGTTCCATTCAAATCATACAAGATAGAGTCCAAAACAAGGGCAAAAGTGTTTGGAAAAGTAGATACGACGGAGACGTATCAGGAGGCTACGCGCAAGTCCCTCGCACCTGCACAAAACAAATAAATCCTCGCAACCAACGCAAATAGGGGTTGTCAGTCCCTATAAGGCCACTTACGAGAGTGAGATCTGATAGATATGATAAGATAATATTTTTGGTATTTTTATGATAAAAGATGCAAAGTAAAATAAAGGCAAAGTAAATAGCAAAGGAAATAACTAAGTAGTAGGAGATCAAAATGATGAAGATAGACCCAGGGGCCATAGGTTTCACTAGTGGCTTCTCTCGAGAGCATAAGTATTCTACGGTGGGTGAACAAATTACTGTTGAGGAATTGACAGAATTGAGCATAGTTATGAGAATATCTACGTATGATCATGTATATGGGCATCACGTCTGAGACAAGTAGACCAACTCCTGCCTGCATCTACTACTATTACTCCACTCATCGACCGCTATCCAGCATGCATCTAGAGTATTAAGTTAAAAATAGAGTAACGCCTTAAGCAAGATGACATGATGTAGAGGATAGACTCATGCAATATGATGAAAACCCCATCTTGTTATCCTCAATGGCAACAATACAATACGTGCCTTGCTGCCCTTACTGTCACCGGGAAAGGACACCACAAGATTGAACCCAAAGCTAAGCACTTCTCCCATTGCAAGAAAGATCAATCTAGTAGGCCAAACCAAACTGATAATTCGAAGAGACTTGCAAAGATAACCAATCATACATAAAAGAATTCAGAGAAGATTCAAATATTATTCATAGATAGACTTGATCATAAACCCACAATTCATCGGTCTCAACAAACACACCGCAAAAAGAAGATTACATCGAATAGATCTCCACAAGAGAGGGGGAGAACATTGTATTGAGATCCAAAAAGAAAGAAGAAGCCATCTAGCTACTAACTATGGACCCGTAGGTCTGAGGTGAACTACTCACACTTCATCGGAGAGGCTATGGTGTTGATGTAGAAGCCCTCCGTGATCGATGCCCCCTCCAGCGGAGCTCCGGAACAGGCCCCAAGATGGGATCTCGTGGATACAGAAAGTAACGGCGGTGGAGTTAGGGTTTTGGCTCCTGTTCTGATCGTTTAGGGGTACGTGGATATATATAGGAGGAAGGACTACGTCGGTGGAGCAACATGGGGCCCACGAGGGTGGAGGGTGCGCCTAGGGTAGGCAGGTGCGCCCCCTACCTCGTGGCCTCCTGTTTTATTTCTTGACATAGGGTCCAAGTCTCTCTGGTCTTATTCGTTGAGAAAATCATGTACCGAAGGTTTCATTCCGTTTGGACTCTGTTTGATATTCCTTTTCTTCGAACCCCTAAAACAGGCAAAAAAACAGCAATTCTGGGCTGGGCCTCTGGTTAATAGGTTAGTCCCAACAATAATATAAAAGTGGATAATAAGGCCCAATAATGTCCAAAACAATAGATAATATAGCATGGAGCAATAAAAAATTATAGATACGTTGGAGACGTATCGAGCATCCCCAAGCTTAATTCCTACTCGTCCTCGAGTAGGTAAATGATAAAAACAGAATTTTTGATGTGGAGTGCTACTTGGCATAATTTTAATGTAATTCTTCTTAATGGTGTTATGAATATTCAGATCCGAAAGATTCAAGACAAAAGTTCATATTGACATAATAATAATACTTCAAGCATACTAACAAAGCAATTATGTCTTCTCAAAATAACATGGCTAAAGAAAGTTATGCCTACAAAATCATATAGTCTGGCTATGCTCTATCTTCACCACACAAAATATTTAAATCATACACAACCCCAATGACAAGCCAAGCAATTGTTTCATACTTTTGACGTTCTCAAAACTTTTTCAATCTTCGGGCAATACATGAGCGTGAGCCATGGATATAGCACTATAGGTGGAATAGAGTGGTGGTTGTGGAGAAGACAAAAAGGGAGAAGATAGTCTCACATCAACTAGGTGTATCAATGGGCTATGGAGATGCCCATCAATATATATCAATGTGAGTGAGTAGGGATTGCCATGCAACGGATGCACTAGAGCTATAAGTATATGAAAGCTAAAAAAGAAACTAAGTGGGTGTGCATCCAACTTGCTTGCTCATGAAGACCTAGGGCAATTTGAGGAAGCCCATCATTGGAATATACAAGCCAAGTTCTATAATGAAAGATTCCCACTTGTGTATGAAAGTGATAACATGAGAGACTCTCTACTATGAAGATCATGGTGCTACTTTGAAGCACAAGTGTGGTAAAAGGATAGTAACATTGTCCCTTCTCTCTTTTTCTCTCATATTTTTTTATTTATTTGGGACTTTTCTCTTTTTTTATATGGCCTCTTTTCTTTCTTTTCTTTTTTTCATTTTTCGTCTGAAGTCTCATCCCGACTTGTGGGGGAATCATAGTCTCCATCATCCTCTCCTCACTGGGACAATGCTCTAATAATGATGATCATCACACTTTTATTTTTCTTACAACTCAACAATTACAACTCGATACTTAGAACAAAATATGACTCTATATGAATGCCTCCGGCGGTGTACTGGGATATGCAATATGACTCATGAGTGACATGTATGAAAGAATTATGAATGGTGGCTTTGCCATAAAACGATGTCAACTACATGATCATGCTAAGCAATATGACAATGATGGAGTGTGTCATAATAAACGGAACGGTGGAAAGTTGCATGGCAATATATCTCGGAATGGCTATGGAAATGCCATAATTGGTAGGTATGGTGGCTGTTTTGAGGAAGGTATATGGTGGGTGTATGATATCAGCGAAAGGTGCGCGGTATTAGAGAGGCTAGCAAAGGTGGAAGGGTGAGAGTGCGTATAATCCATGGACTCAACATTAGTCATAAAGAACTCATATACTTATTGCAAAAATCTAAAACTTATCAGAGCAAAGTATTACGCGCATGCTCCTAGGGGGATAGATTGGTAGGAAAAGACCATCACTCGTCCTCGACCGCCACTCATAAGGAAGGCAATCAAAAAATAAATCATGCTCCGATGTCATCACATAACGGTTCACCATACGTGCATGCTACGGGAATCACAAACTTCAACACAAGTATTTCTCAAATTCACAACTACTCAACTAGCATGACTTTAATATTACCATCTCTATATCTCAAAACAATTATCAAGTATCGAACTTATCATAGTATTCAACACAATTATAAGAAAGTTTTATTATTAATCTTGTATACCAAGCATATTAGGATTTTAAGCAAATTACCATGCTATTTAAGACTCTCAAAATAATCTAAGTGAAGCATGAGATATCAATAGTTTCTATAAAACAAATCCACCACCGTGCTCTAAAATGATATAAGTGAAGTACTAGAGCAAAATTATATAACTCAAAAGATATAAGCGAAGCACATAGAGTATTCTAATGATAACCCACAAGTATAGGGGATCAATTGTAGCCTCTTTAGATAAGTAAGAGTGTCGAACCCAATGAGGAGCTAAAGGTAGAACAAATATTCCCTCAAGTTCTATCGACCACCGATACAACTCTACGCACACTTGAAGTTCGCTTTACCGGAAACAAGTATGAAACTAGAAGTACTCTGTAGGGTTTGTTGGATAGGTATGCAAGATAATAAAGATGAAGTAAATATAAAGTAGGGGCTGTTTAGATGAAGACACAACTAAATTAGTTTTAGTAAAGAGCTTTTGTCAACAAGAAGGTTATTTGTCCCTAGGCAATCGATAACTAGACCGGTAATCATTGTTGCAATTTTATTTGAGGGAGAGGCATAAGCTAACATACTTTCTCTACTTGGATCATATGCACTTATGATTGGAACTCTAGCAAGCATCCACAACTACTAAAGATTCATTAAGGTAAAACCCAACCATAGCATTAAAGCATCAAGTCCCCTTTATCCCATACGCAAACAACCTACTTACTCGGGTCTGTGCTTCTGTCACTCACGCCACCCACCATAAGCAAATCATAAACATATTTCAAACACTACAGCGGGAATCCCTCACACTTACGCGACACGGAGAGCACCATAGGACAGCACCAATAATAAAACATACAACTCAAACCAATCACGATCATCAAATAGCCATTAGGACAAAACAGATCTACTCAAACATCATAGGATAGCCATACATCATTGGGAAATAATATATAGCGTTGAGCACCATGTTTAAGTATAGATTACAACGGGTAAAAGAGAGGTTACACCGCTGCATAGAGGGGTGAAGAGTTGGTGATGATGGCGGTGAAGTTGTTGGTGAAGATCGCGGTGATGATGATGGCCCCCGGTGGCACTCCGGTGCCACCGGAAGCGAGGGGGAGAGGGCCCCCCTTCTTCTTCTTCTTCTTCCTTGACCTCCTCCCTAGATGGGAGAAGGGTTTCCCCTCTGGTCCTTGGCTCCCATGGCGTGGGAGGGGCGAGAGCCCCTCCGAGATTGGATCTATCTCTCTGTCTCTCTCTGGTTCTGCGTTCTCTCCTGGCTCTGTTTCACCGTTTTGCGTATATATAGAGATTCGTAACTCCGATTGGCCTGAAACCTTCGCCGTGTTTTTTTCCGAATATTATCTTTCTTGCGGCAAAAGAAGAGCATCAACCGCCTTTTGGTGGGCTCACGAGGGTAGGGGGCACGCCCTAGGGGGGGGCGCCCCCCTGTCTCCTGACCCCCTCAGGCACTGGTTCGCGTTGATTTTCCTTCTGAATTTTCCATATTTTCCAAAAATAAGCTCCATCCATTTTTATCCCGTTTGGACTCCTTTGATATGGATATTCTGTGAAACCAAAAACATGCAACAGACAGGAACTGGCACTGGGCACTGGATCAATATGTTAGTCCCAAAAATAATATAAAAAGTTGCCAAAAAGTATATAAAAGTTGAATAATATTAGCATGGAACAATAAAAAATTATAGATACGACGGAGACGTATCAGCATCCCCAAGCTTAATTCCTGCTCGTCCTCGAGTAGGTAATTGATAAAAAAGATAATTTTTGATGTGGAATGCTACCTAGCATAATCTTGATCATATGTCTAATCATGGCATGAATATTAAGATACGAGTGATTCAAAGCAATAATCTATCCTTTGACATAAAAATAATAATACTTCAAGCATACCAACCAAGCAATTATGTCTTATTGAAATAATATAGCCAAAGAAAGCTCATGCCTACAAAATCATATAGTCTGGCTATGCTCCATCTTCACCACACAAAGCATTCACATCATGCTCAACCCCGATGACAAGCCAAGCAATTGTTTCATACTTTTGACGTTCTCAAACCTTTTCAACTTTCACGCAATACATGAGTGTGAGCCATGGACATAGCACTATAGGTGGAATAGAATGGTGGTTGTGGAGAAGACAAAAAGGAGAAGATAGTCTCACATCAACTAGGCGTATCAACGGGCTATGGAGATGCCCATCAATAGATATCAATGTGAGTGAGTAGGGATTGCCATGCAATGGATGCACTAGAGTTATAAGTGTATGAAAGCTCTAACTGAAACTAAGTGGGTGTGCATCCATCTTGCTTGCTCATGAAGACCTCGGGCATTTGAGGAAGCCCATCATCGGAATATACAAGCCAAGTTCTATAATGAAAATTCCCACTAGTATATGAAAGTGATAACTCAAGAGACTCTCTATATGAAGAACATGGTGCTACTTTGAAGCACAAGTGTGGAAAAAGGATAGTAGCATTGTCCCTTTAAAATTTTTTATTTTTTTATTTATTTGGCCTTCCTTTTTTATTTGGCCTTTATTTTTGATTTGGCCTTTCTTTTTTATGGACTTTCTCTCTTTTTTGTTGTTGTTGTTGGGACAATGCTCTATTGAATGATGATCATCACACTTCTATTTACTTACAACTCAATATTACAACTCGATACTAGAACAAAGATATGACTCTATATGAATGCCTCCGGCGGTGTACCGGGATATCCAATGAATCAAGAGTGACAAGTGTGAAAGAATTATGAACAGTGGCTTTGCCACAAATACTATGTCGACAACATGATCATGCTAAGCAATATGACAATGATGAATGTGTCATGATGAGCTAGATGGTGGAAAGTTGCATGGCGATAAATCTCGGAATGGCTATGGAAATGCCATAATAGGTAGGTATGGTGGCTGTTTTGAGGAAGGTATATGGTGGGTTTATGGTACCGGCGAAAGTTGCGCGGTACTAGGGAGGCTAGCAATGGTGGAAGGGTGAGAGTGCGTATAATACATGGACTCAACATTAGTCATAAAGAACACACGTACTTATTGCAAAAATCTATTAGTCATCGAAACAAAGTACTACGCGCATGCTCCAAGGGGGATAGATTGGTAGGAAAATACCATCGCTCGTCCCCGACCGCCACTCATAAGGAAGACAATCAATAAACACCTCATGCTCCGACTTTGTTACATAACGGTTCACCATATGTGCATGCTACGGGACTTGCAAACCTCAACACAAGTATTTCTCAATTTCACAATTACTCGACTAGCATGACTCTAATATCACCATCTTTATATCCCAAAACTATTGCAAGGAATCAAACATATCATATTCAGCGATCTACAAGTTTATGTAGGATTTTATGACTAACCAAGTTTATGTCATCTCTCTAAATAGATATAAGTGAAGCACGAGAGTTTAATTCCTTCTACAAAAGATATGCCCCCGCTCTAACAAGTATAAGTGAAGAAAAAGAGCATTCTACAAATGGCGGTTGTCTAAGTGAAGAGAAACAGGCAATCCAAACTTCAAATGATGTAAGTGAAGCACATGAAGCATTCTATAAAGCTATACTCAAAATATATAAGTGAAGTGTAAAGAGCATTCTATAAATAAACCAAGGACCATCTCATACCATCATGGTGCATAAAAAAATAAAAACCTAAATGCAAAAGACGCTCCAAGACTTGCACATATCGCATGAACGAAACGAATCCGAAAACATACCGATATTTGTTGAAGAAAGAGGGGATGCCTCCCCAGCATCCCCAAGCGTAGACGCTTGAGTCTCCTTGAATATTTACTTGGGGTGCCTCGGGCATCCCCAAGCTTGAGCTCTTGCCTCTCTTCCTTCTTCTCACATCGAAACCTTCTCAATCATCGAACACTTCATCCACACAAAACTTCAACAGAAAACTCGGTAAGATCCGTTAGTATAATAAAGCAAATCACTACTCTAAGTACTGTTGCAAACCAATTCATATTTTTTTTTGCATTGTGTCTACTGTAATATAATTTTTTCATGGCTTAATCCACTGATATAAATTGATAGGTTCATCAAAACAAGCAAACTATGCATCAAAAACAGAATCTGTCTAAAACATAACAGTCCATAGCAATCTGAACATTCACCATACTTATGTTACTTGAAAAATTCTACCAAAATTAGGAAAAATAAACAATTTGTATAGGAAGACAGTGCAAAAAGAATCAGAACCATTTGACGTTCCATCTAAAAATGTAAAATCACGCACTACAGCCAAAGTTTCTGTCCTGCACCATACAAACCATCAAGCGAATGTAAACATCCTAAAGGCAAACCTTGGCAAATTATTTTTATAATACAATGGAATTGTACAAGGGGATAATTATTTTTGTTGAAAAGTTTCTGTCATCAAGATTCACAAAGTTTCAGTGAGCATGAACAAAGTTCAAGGAGCTCTCCCACTTCAACAGTGCTTGTCTTTCTTACTTTCACTTTCCTTTTTGAAAAAGTTTTGGGTTCCCCTCTTTATTTTTGTTGTTTTTAAACTATATGAAAGCACTCAACAGAAATAAATGACTCTCTAAAACTTCCGGGTTGTCTCCCTGGCAGCGCTTTCTTTAAAGCTATTAAGCTAGGCATATAGTGCTCGAGTAGTGAATCCACCCGGATCCCAAGGTATATCAAAGACAATTTTAATTAACAATGATTTGTAATTTAGTAGTGAGCACAAAGTAAAATATATCATGTAACAACGAAGTCTAACTCTCTTCCTATGCATTGGCATGTCATAAAAGAACAATACATGCACACAAAGTAAAGACCAATGCATAGTATAAACAGTTTCTTGCAATTTTATCGTATTGGAAACATAGAGAGGTGGAGATATAGTTCCTCTCTCATAATAATTGCAAGTAGGAGCAGCAAGCACATGCATATTATATTCATCAAAATCATCATGTGTAGTGGTAAAAGGCAACCCATCAATATAATCCTTAATAAGTGCAAACTTCTCCGATATAGTGTAGTCGGGAGAATTTAAAAAGATAATAGGACTATCATGTGTGGGTGCAATAGCAACAATTTCATGTTTAACATAAGGAACTATAGCAAGTTCATCTCCATAAGCATAATTCATATTGGCATCTTGGCCACAAGCATCATCAAAAAGGGTTATTTCAAGAGAATCAAAGGGATCATAACAATCATCGTAGCAATCATCCTTCGGTAAGCACGAAGGGAAATTAAAAAATGTATGAGTTGAAGAGTTACTCTCATTAGAAGGTGGGCACGGGTAGCTAATCCGCTCTTCCTCATCATCTTTTTCATCCAATGAGCTCACAGTTTCATCAATTTCTTCTTCCATAGACTCTTGCAAAATATTAGTCTCTTCTTGGACAGCGGAGTAGTACTCAATATATGGTTCAACAAAGGCATTAGAAGCATAATTATCATAGAAATATTTAAATATGGCAAACTTTTCAGATTTGTGAAGAGTAGCGTCATACTTTTCAATCAAAGAAGCAATTTCAAAAGCACCCTTAAAAGCAACAAATTCTTCAATTTGTTGAACATCATAGTAATTATAAACACCCTTATCATACGAAGATAAGATTCCATTATCAATAAACTCACGTTGGTAGGGAAGGTGTTTCTTAGGGTTTTCAGAACAACAAGTAAAATCATATATTTCACATAAATTCCAAGCATAGCATTGCAAACGTTGAATTTGACCCCATAATAGTTTCCCTTTTTCAGATATACGGTGTCGCACATAACAAGTATGTTCATCTAAAGATTTTTCCCTCAACTAAGCTAGTTGGGGTTTCGGCACGAGCACAAAGGGATCGAAGATGATCCAAGTAATAAGCTTCAACAGTGTGATAGATTTTGATTGGTTCTTCAACCATTGGTTCAGTAGGTACAACTAATTTTTTTTGTATTTTGCATTTCCTACCCATAACTAAAGACAGAAAACAACTAAGAACAGCAAATAAAAATTACTTAGTGATAAAGCAAACAAGCACACAAGTATAGGGGATCAATTGTAGCCTCTTTCGATAAGTAAGAGTGTCGAACCCAACGAGGAGCTAAAGGTAGAACAAATATTCCCTCAAGTTCTATCGACCACCGATACAACTCTACGCACACTTGACGTTCGCTTTACCGGAAACAAGTATGAAACTAGAAGTACTTCGTAGGGTTTGTTGGATAGGTATGAAAGATAATAAAGAACAAGTAAATATAAAGTAGGGGCTGTTTATATGAAGACACAAATAAATTAGTTTTAGTAAAGATCTTTTGTCAACAAGAAGGTTATTTGTCCCTAGGCAATTGATAACTAGACCGATAATCATTATTGCAATTTTATTTGAGGGAGAGGCATAAGCTAACATACTTTCTCTACTTGGATCATATGCACTTATGATTGGAACTCTAGCAAGCATCCGCAGCTACTAAAGATTCATTAAGGTAAAACCCAACCATAGCATTAAAGCATCAAGTCCCCTTTATCCCATACGCAAACAACCTACTTACTTGGGCATGTGCTTCTGTCACTCACGCCACCCACCATAAGCAAATCATAAACATATTGTAAACCCTACAGCGGGAATCCCTCATGCTTGCGCGACATGGAGAGCACCATAGGACAGCACCAATAATAAAACATACAACTCAAACCAATCACGATCATCAAATAGCCATTAGGACAAAACAGATCTACTCAAACATCATAGGATAGCCATACATCATTGGGAAATAATATATAGCGTTGAGCACCATGTTTAAGTAGAGATTACAGCAGGTAAAAGAGAGGTTACACCGCTGCATAGAGGGGTGAAGAGTTGGTGATGATGGCGGTGAAGTTGTTGATGAAGATCGCGGTGATGATGATGGCCCCCGGTGGCACTCCGGTGCCACCGGAAGCGAGGGGGAGAGGGCCCTCCTTCTTCTTCTTCTTCTTCCTTGACCTCCTCCCTAGATGGGAGAAGGGTTTCCCCTCTGGTCCTTGGCTCCCATGGCGTGGGAGGGGCGAGAGCCCCTTCCGAGATTGGATCCATCTCTCTGTCTCTCTCTAGTTCTGCGTTCTCTCCTGGCTCTGTTTCACTATTTCGCGTATATATGGAGATCCGTAACTCCGATTGGCCTGGAACCTTCGCCGTGATTTTTTTCCGAATATTAGCTTTCTTGCGGAAAAAGAAGAGCATCAACCGCCTTTCGGTGGGCTCACGAGGGTAGGGGCGTGCCCTAGGGGGGGCCTATCTCGTGACCACCTCGGGCACTGGTTCGCGTTGATTTTCCTTCCAAATTTTCCATATTTTCCAAAAATAAGCTCCGTCCATTTTTATTCCGTTTGGACTCCGTTTGATATGGATATTCTGCAAAACCAAAAACATGCAACAGACAGGAACCGGCACTGGGCACTGGATCAATATGTTAGTCCCAAAAATAATATAAAACGTTGCCAAAAAGTATATGAAAGTTGAATAATATTGGCATGGAACAATCAAAAAGTATAGATACGACGGAGACGTATCATCTAACAAATTCCAAATCATGTATGGCTCTATCAAAAGGTGTGTACAACAAGGATGATTGTGGTAAACTAACAAGCAAAGACTCAAATCATACAAGACGCTCCAAGCAAAACACATATCATGTGGTAAATAAAAATATAGCTCCAAGTAAAGGTACCGATAGAAGTAGCCGAAAGAGGGGATGCCTTCCGGGGCATCCCCAAGCTTTGGCTTTTAGGTGTCCTTAGATTATCTTGGGGGTGCCATGGGCATCCCCAATCTTAGGCTCTTGCCACTCCTTGTTCCATAATCCATCAAATCTTTACCCAAAACTTGAAAACTTCACAACACAAAACTTAAAGTAGAAAATCTCGTGAGCTCCGTTAGCAAAAGAAAATAAAAGACCACTTCAAGGTACTGTAATGAACTCATTCTTTATTTATATTGGTGTTATACCTACTGTATTCCAACTTCTCTATGGTTTATAAACTATTTTACTAGCCATAGATTCATCAAAATAAGCAAACAACACACGAAAAACAGAATCTGTCAAAAACAGAACAATCTGTAGTAATCTGTAGCTAGCGCAAGATCTGGAACCCCAAAAATTCTAAAATAAATTTCTGGACGTGAGGAGTTTATCTATTAATCATCTTCAAAAAGAAGTAACTAAATAGAACTCTCCAAATAAATATGACCGCAGTTCTCGTGAGCGCTAAAGTTTCTGTTTTTTACAGCAAGTTCAACAAGACTTTCCCCAAGTCTTCCCAACGGTTCTACTTGGCACAAACACTAATTAAACACAAAAAAACACAACCAAAACAGAGTCTAGATAAATTATTTATTACTAAACAGGAGCAAAAAGCAAGGAATAAAAATAAAATTGGGTTGCCTCCCAACAAGCACTATCGTTTAATGCCCCTAGCTAGGCATAACAAGCAAGAATAGATCTAGGTATTGCCATCTTTGGTAGGCAATCCATAAGTGGCTCTCATAATAGATTCATAAGGTAACTTAATTTTCTTTCTAGGAAAGTGTTCCATTCCTTTCCTCAATGTAAATTGGAATCTAATATTTCCTTCCTTCATATCAATAATTGCACCAATCGTTCTAAGGAAAGGTCTACCAAGAATAATAGGACATGAAGGATTGCAATCTATGTCAAGAACAATAAAATCTATGGGCACATAATTCCTATTTGCAACAATAAGAACATCATTAATTCTTCCCATAGGTTTCTTAATAGTGGAATCCGCAAGGTGCAAGTTTAGAGAGCAATCATCAAAATCACGGAAACCTAACAAATCACACAAAGTCTTTGGAATCGTGGAAACACTAGCACCAAAATCACATAAAGCATAGCATTCATGATCTTTAATTTTAATTTTAATAGTTGGTTCCCACTCATCATAAAGTTTTCTAGGGATAGAAATTTCCAATTCAAGTTTTTCTTCATAAGATTGCATCAAGGCATCAACGATATGTTTAGTAAACGCTTTATTTTGACTATAAGCATGAGGAGAATTTAGCATGGATTGCAACAAGGAAATACAATCAATCAAAGAGCAATTTTCATAGTTAAATTCCTTGAAATCCATAATAGTGGGTTTAGCAACATCTAGGGTTTTAATTTCTTCAATCCCACTTTTATCGAATTTAGCATCAAGATCAACAAATTCCGAATTCTTGGAACGCCTTCTAGGTAAAGGTGGATCATGTTCAGTCCCATCATTATCAAGATTCATATTGCAAAACAAAGATTTAATAGGGGACACATCAATGACATTTAGATCTTCATCTTTATTTTCATAGGAACTAGAAGAACACGCTCTTATAAAGGCATCTTTCTTAGCACGCATCCTAGCGGTTCTTTCTTTGCACTCATCAATGGAAATTATCATGGCTTTGAGAGACTCATTGATATCATGCTTAGGTGGAATAGATCTAAGTTTCAAAGAATCAACATCAAGAGAAATTTTATCAACGTTCCTAGCCAAATCATCAATCTTAAGCAATTTTTCTTCAATCATAGCATTAAAATTCTTTTGCAAAGTAATAAATTCTTTAATATTAGATTCAAAATCAGAGGGCATCTTATTATAATTTCCATAAGAATTGTTGTAGGAATTACCATAATTATTAGAGGGATTACTAGGATAAGGCCTAGGGTTGAAATTTCCTCCATATGCGTTGTTACCAAAATTGTTCCTACCAACAAAATTCACATCCATAGATTCATTATTATTCTCAATCAAAGTAGACGAGGGCATATCATTAGGATCAGAAGAAACACTCTTATTAGCAAATAATTTCATAAGTTCATCCATCTTTCCACTCAAAACATTAATTTCTTCTATCGCATGCACCTTTTTATTAGTAGATCTTTTAGTATGCCATTGAGACTAATTAACCATAATATTATCTAGGAGTTTAGTAGCTCTTCCTAAAGTGATTTCCATAAAAGTTCCTCCCGCGGCCGAATCTAAAAGATTTCTAGAAGCAAAATTCAATCTGGCATAAAAGTTTTGTATAATCATCCACAAATTTAAACCATGAGTAGGGCAATTGCGTATCATTAATTTCATTCTCTCCCAAGCTTGTGCAACATGTTCATGATCAGGTTGATTAAAATTCATAATATCGTTTCTAAGAGAGATGATCTTAGCGGGAGGAAAAATACTTAGAGATAAAAGCATCTTTGCACTTATTTCATGAATCAATACTATTTTTAGGCAAAGACGAAAACCAAACTTTAGCACAATCTATAAGCGAAAAAGGAAATAGCTTCAGTTTAACATCATTATCCACATCTTTCTTCTTTTGCATGTCACACAAATCAACGAAGCTATTTAGATGGGTAGCGGCATGTTCACTAGGAAGGTCGGAGAATGGATCTTTCATGACAAGATTCAGCAAAGCAGCATTAATTTCACAAGATTCAGCATCGGTAAGAGGAGCAATCGGAGTGCTAATAAAATCATTGTTGTTGGTGTTGGTGAAGTCACACAATTTAGTATTATCTTGAGCCATCGTGACAAGCAAGCAAACTAACACACAAGCAAACAAAAAGCAAGCGAACAAAAAGAGGCAAATAGAGAGGGAGGATAGAGAGTGAGGGCGAATAAAACCGCAAGGGTGAAGTGGGGGAGAGGAAAATGAGAGGCAAATGGCAAATAATGTAATTCGGGAGATAAGGGTATGTGATGGGTACTTGGTATGTTGACTTTTGCGTAGACCTCCCCAGCAACGGCGCCAGAAATCCTTCTTGCTACATCTTGAGCACTGCGCTGGTTTTCCCCGAAGAGGAAGGGATGATGCAGCAAAGTAGCGTAAGTATTTCCCTCGGTTTTTGAGAACCAAGGTATCAATCCAGTAGGAAGCTACACGCGAGTCCCTCGCACCTACACAAAACAAATAAATCCTTGCAACCAATGCAAATAGGGGTTGTCAGTCCCTATAAGGCCACTTACGAGAGTGAGATCTGATAGATATGATAAGATAATATTTTTGGTATTTTTATGATAAAAGATGCAAAGTAAAATAAAGGAAAAGTAAATAGCAAAGGAAATAACTAAGTAGTAGGAGATCAAAATGATGAAGATAGACCCGGGGGCCATAGGTTTCACTAGTGGCTTCTCTCGAGAGCATAAGTATTCTACGGTGGGTGAACAAATTACTGTTGAGCAATTGACAGAATTGACCATAGTTATGAGAATATCTAGGTATGATCATGTATATAGGCATCACGTCCGAGACAAATAGACCGACTCCTGCATGCATCTACTACTATTACTCCACTCATCGACCGCTATCCAGCATGCATCTAGAGTATTAAGTTAAAAACAGAGTAACGCCTTAAGAAAGATGACATGAGGTAGAGGGATATACTCATGCAATATGATGAAAACCCCATCTTGTTATCCTCGATGGCAACAATACAATACGTGCCTTGCTGCCCTGACTGTCACCAGGAAAGGACAACGCAAGATTGAACCCAAAGCTAAGCACTTCTCCCATTGCAAGAAAGATCAATCTAGTAGGCCAAACCAAACTGATAATTCGAAGAGACTTGCAAAGATAACCAATTATACATAAAAGAATTCAGAGAAGATTCAAATATTATTCATAGATAGACTTGATCATAAACCCACAATTCATCGGCCTCAACAAACACACCGCAAAAAGAAGATTACATCGAATAGATCTCCATAAGAGAGGGGGAGAACATTGTATTGAGATCCAAAAAGAGAGAAGAAGCCAGCTAGCTACTAACTATGCACCAGTAGGTCTGAGGTGAACTACTCACACTTAATCAGAGAGGCTATGGTGTTAATGTAGAAGCCCTCCATGATCGATGCCCCCTCCAGCGGAGCTCCGGAACAGGCCCCAAGATGGGATCTCGTGGATACAGAAAGTTATGGCGGTGGAATTAGGGTTTTGGCTCATGTTCTGATCGTTTAGGGGTACGTGGATATATATAGGAGGAAGGAGTATGTCGGTGGAGCAATAGGGGGCCCACGAGGGTGGAGGGCGCGCCTAGGGTAGGCAGGCGTGCCCCCTACCTCGTGGCCTCGTATTTTATTTCTTGACGTAGGGTCCAAGTCTCTCTGGTCTTATTCGTTGAGAAAATCACGTTCCTGAAGGTTTCATTCTGTTTGGACTCCGTTTGATATTCCTTTTCTTCGAAACCCTAAAACGGGCAAAAAAATAGCAATTCTGGGTTGGGCCTCCGGTTAATAGGTTAGTCCCAAAAATAATATAAAAGTGGATAATAAAGCCCAATAATGTCCAAAATAGTAGATAATATAGCATGGAGCAATCAAAAATTATAGATACGCTGGAGATGTATCACGATCCTGCTAAGGACCCGGCTCCGGCAAGAAGTTGAGAAGACCGCCCGACACGGCAATCCCCGGCAAACCAAAGAGATAAAGTTTACCTCTTGCCCATTCGTGTTCATAACCTATGACTTGTGCATTAGAAAACCTCACCACCCTTCTTGGAAAGAAACTCGGGTGCTCCCATTCCCGGCCCGAACGCTGCTTCGTTCAGAGTGGTCGTAGTAGCCCTTGTTAGAAGAGGGTGTATGGGGGGCTGCGCCCTTTGTCTGTAACCCAGCAAATGTGATTCTCCGGCAGGCGCAGAGGGCACCGATAGGACAGCTTGCCGGGAGGACTCGTTTATTTACATTAAGGAGGCATTTTGCCTCTGCGCGAATGTACGCGTGCACGGGTTCCCTGCAAGGCTAGACTTTTTCATTAGCATGTTGATACGAGTACAGAGGTTACAGGACACAAGCATGGACTCGAGATATTACATTATCTAGAAATTAAGATTTGGCAAGTGCTGATGATTTAAAATAAAGATAGGTGCCTTGTGATCTCCGTTCTTGCCCCTTTCCTCCCAGATGCGGCAGGTGAAGGCAAAAAGGAAGCGGCGAGGAGCGCGCTGATGGAGAGCTTGACGAGGAAGACCCTCGGCAGGGCGCGTGACCGAGGGAAGAGGGCAGTGCGGTCAGTCGGAGTCGGAGTCGGCATCCTCCCGCCTGACACCCTCGTCGCTGCTATCGTTGTCCTCCTCGTCACTCCCGCTCGAGGAGGAGGTTTCGTCGTCAGTGGAGCTCTCCACACAACATCTTAAGTGAGTTCCCAAGTGCCCAAAAACCTTGATGGAGCAGGCCGTTCTCCATCAATTTGAAGTGGAGTACAAGCCCCTCCGATAGGCTATGGGCACGGGCGAAGGCTTTCCACCCGCGGTGGAGATACATGACATGAGTGATGGGGAAGTCGACATCAACCCGCATGCCGCCGTTCCTGCAGCCCCTCATATGCAGCCTCAAGGCTTGTGGCAGGTCGAGCTCCATCTCCTGAGCGAACGGAGTGGGGAGACGAAGGTGACCGCACACTGGCTTGTGCAGCCTGATGAAGAAGTCGCGGGGCTGGTCTCCAACATGGCCCTCTATTGGGGGAAGAGCCGCTGGCGGAGGCGCGGCTAGTGCGCTACCCCGTCCTCCTCTCCCCCGAGCGCCACGACGACCTCAGCATTGCCCCTCCCTCTTCCTCTCACGGCCGGCTCCGCCGCCATGAGCTCTTGGGGAGGGGGCACGCTGTCAAGCAGAGACTCTCGTCGCTTCCATCGTAGCGCCGGCCCGCCCTCTCGCCATAGCGAAGGGAGGGAAGGAGTCAAGATGGGAGGAGATGGATGCTGGAGGATTGAAGGGTGCCATACCCCTCCCCTTCTTATAAAGGGGCGGGGCTGGGGCTCGGCGGCCCCACTTAACCAATCTGGCCGCCAGGGGCGCAGGGAATCGGGACCGACCCGCTGCTCCAATCAGCGGCGACCTGGTTTCCCGCCTCGCCATTAAGGCCCGTCCCCTCTGCGTCCGCCGCCTACCCTCCTTGGGGCATGGAGGACACATGGCGAGCGGGACAGAATCGAGAAGACAAGTGAAGCGACTGTTTTCCACCCCGTGAATGTGGGGCGCGAGCACCTTGAAGGCCACGACCCAAGTCCACTTAGTAAATGAGCCGTGCCCCTGCGTTTTCCTCTTTTTACGGGGAAGGCGCGGGCCGCCTCTTTACCATTTACCACGATGTGACGCAAGCGTGCTGCAACCGCCCACGCATGGCCCCCACGTCACGCATTCAACGCGGGTCGTGGGGAAGAGCAACTGGCAAGGGAGTTACTGCGGTAAAACTCTGCCACGCATACCCGCACACACCGTTCTGTGCTTGGCCCAATAACGCTCCGCGCTTATATGTGGCCCAGGCATGGGGGCTCCTGTTAGTGTATAAAAGTAGGGGGTCCTTTTTGTACCCCTTTACTTGTGCGCGGGCAGTCGCAGCCACACGCCTACGGCCACGCTTGGCGGAGCAGAGGAAGCGAAGACACAAGACTACCAGAGCAGGCCAAGCCGAAGGCGCGAGAAGCAGAGGTACAAGGTGGGCTTTCCCCGGCAAGAGCCTTGCCAGGGGAGTTTGCATAGCCCCGGAAAGAGTCTTGCCGGGGCAACTTGCCCAACACTAGCAGAGCCGCCACCCTTGAGCCTAAGAGTTCTGACACCGTCGACAACATTGGAACCAAGGCTCAGGAGGCGCCTGCATGGTGGCACGGAGATCTTTGTGGAGACCAAGAACATACAATACTAGATGAGGACCAGAAGACGGAAAGCCCCCCCCCCTGACAAGATCCTTGCCGGGGACACACACGAGACTCCCGGCAAGACCCTTGTCGGGGACACCTGCGAGACCCCGGCAAGGACCTTGTCGGGGACATCTACGTGGCCGCAGCCAGGCCCCCACCTGCCAAGGCTCTGTTGGAAATATGCCCTAGAGGCAATAATAAATTGATTATTATTATATTTCCTTGTTCATGATAATCGTTTATTATCCATGCTAGAATTGTATTGATAGGAAACTCAGATACATGTGTGGATAGATAGACAACACCATGTCCCTAGTAAGCCTCTAGTTGACTAGCTCGTTGATCAATAGATGGTTACGGTTTCCTGACCATGGACATTGGATGTCATTGATAACGGGATCACATCATTAGGAGAATGATGTGATGGACAAGACCCAATCCTAAGCCTAGCACAAGATCATGTAGTTCGTATGCTAAAGCTTTTCTAATGTCAAGTATCATTTCCTTAGACCATGAGATTGTGCAACTCCCGGATACCATAGGAGTGCTTTGGGTGTACCAAACGTCACAACGTAACTGGGTGACTATAAAGGTGCACTACGGGTATCTCCGAAAGTGTCTGTTGGGTTGGCACGAATCGAGACTGGGATTTGTCACTCCGTGTAAACGGAGAGGTATCTCTGGGCCCACTCGGTAGGACATCATCATAATGTGCACAATGTGATCAAGGAGTTGATCACGGGATGATGTGTTACGGAACGAGTAAAAGAGACTTGCCGGTAACGAGATTGAACAAGGTATCGGGATACCGACGATCGAATCTCGGGCAAGTATCGTACCGCTAGACAAAGGGAATTGTATACGGGATTGATTAAGTCCTTGACATCGTGGTTCATCCGATGAGATCATCGTGGAACATGTGGGAGCCAACATGGGTATCCAGATCCCGCTGTTGGTTATTGACCGGAGAACGTCTCGGTCATGTCTGCATGGTTCCCGAACCCATAGGGTCTACACACTTAAGGTTCGGTGACGCTAGGGTTATAGAGATATTAGTATGCGGTAACCCGAAAGTTGTTCGGAGTCCCGGATGAGATCCCGGACGTCATGAGGAGTTCCGGAATGGTCCGGAGGTAAAGAATTATATATAGGAAGTGCTATTTCGGCCATCGGGACAAGTTTCGGGGTCACCGGTATTGTACCGGGACCACCGGAAGGGTCCCGGGGGCCCACCGGGTGGGGCCACCTGCCCTGGGGGGCCACATGGGCTGTAGGGGGTGAGTCTTGGCCTATATGGGCCAAGGGCACCAGCCCCAAGAGGCCCATGCGCCAAGAGTAGAGGAAAGGGGAGAGTCCTAAAGGGGGAAGGCACCTCCGAGGTGCCTTGGGGAGGATGGACTCCTCCCCCCCTTGGCCGCACCCTTCCTTGGAGGAAGGGGCAAGGCTGCGCCCTCCCCCTCTCCCTTGGCCCTATATATAGTGCGGGGAAGGGAGGGCAACCAAACCTAAGCCCTGGCGCCTCCCTCTCCCTCCCATGACACATCTCCCTCCTCCCGCAGCGCTTGGCGAAGCCCTGTTGGAATCCCACTACTTCCACCACCACGCCGTCGTGTTGTTGGATCTCCATCAACCTCTCCTCCCCCCTTGCTGGATCAAGAAGGAGGAGACGTCGCTGCTCCGTACGTGTGTTGAACGCGGAGGTGCCGTCCGTTCGGCGCTAGGATCATCGGTGATTTGGATCACGACGAGTACGACTCCATCAACCCCGTTCTCTTGAATGCTTCCGTGCGCGATCTACAAGGGTATGTAGATCCACTCCTCCCTCGTTGCTAGATGACTCCATAGATTGATCTTGGTGACACGTAGGAAAATTTTGAATTTATGCTACGTTCCCCAACAGTGGCATCATGAGCTAGGTCTATGCGTAGTTTCTATGCACGAGTAGAACACAAAGTAGTTGTGGGTGTTGATTTTGGTCAATATGCTTGCCGTTACTAGTCTTATCTTGATTCGGCGGCATCGTGGGATGAAGCGGCCCGGACCAACCTTACACGTATGCTTACGTGAGACCTGTTCCACCGACTGACATGCACTAGTTGCATTAGGTGGCTGGCGGGTGTCTGTCTCTCCCACTTTATCGGATCGGATTCGATGAAAAGGGTCCTTATGAAGGGTAAATAGCAATTGGCATATCACGTTGTGGTTTTTGTGTAGGTAAGAAACGTTCTTGCTAGAAACCCATAGCATCCACGTAAAACATGCAAACAACAATTAGAGGACGTCTAACTTGTTTTTGCAGGGTATGCTATGTGATGTGATATGGCCAAAAGGATGTGATGAATGATATATGTGATGTATGAGATTGATCATGTTCTTGTAATAGGAATCACGACTTGCATGTCGATGAGTATGACAACCGGCAGGAGCCATAGGAGTTGTCTTAATTTATTTATGACCTGCGTGTCAACATAAACGTCATGTAATTACTTTACTTTATTGCTAACCGTTAGCTGTAGTAGTAGAAGTAATAGATGACGTGACAACTTCATGGAGACACGATGATGGAGATCATGATGATGGAGATCATGGTGTCATGCCGGTGACAAGATGATCATGGAGCCCCAAGATGGAGATCAAAGAAGCTATATGATATTGGCCATATCATGTCACTATTATTTGATTGCATGTGATGTTTATCATGTTTATACATCTTGTTTACTTAGAACAACGGTAGTAAATAAGATGATCCCTCATAAAAATTTCAAGAAAGTGTTCCCCCTAACTGTGCACCGTTGCGACAGTTCGTTGTTTCAATGCACCACGTGATGATCGGGTGTTCGATTCAAACGTTCACATACAATGGGTGTAAGACAGATTTACACATGCAAATACTTAGGTTGACTTGACGAGCCTTGCATGTGTATAGACATGGCCTCGGAACACAGAAGACCGAAACGTCGAGCATGAGTCGTATGGTAGATACGATCAACATGAAGATGTTCACCGATGATGACTAGTCCGTCTCATGTGATGATCGGACACGGCCTAGTTGACTCGGATCATGTAATCACTTAGATGACTAGAGGGATGTCTATCTGAGTGGGAGTTCATAAGATGAACTTAATTATCCTGAACATAGTCAAAAGATCTTCGCAAATTATGTCGTAGCTCGCGCTTCAGTTCTACTTTTTAGATATGTTCCTAGAGAAAATTTAGTTGAAAGTTGATAGTAGTAATTATGCGGACTAGGTCCGTAAACTGAGGTTTGTCCTCATTGCTTCATAGAAGGCTTATGTCCTTAATGCACCGCTCAGTGTGCTGAACCTCGAACGTCGTCTGTGGATGTTGCGAACATCTGACATACACATTTTGATAACTACGTGATAGTTCAGTTAAACGGTTTAGAGTTGAGGCACCGAAGACGGTTTTTGAAACGTCACGAAACATATGAGATGTTTCGAGGGCTGAAATTGGGATTTCAGGCTCGTGCCCACGTCAAGAGGTATAAGACCTCCGACGATTTTCTTAGCCTAGAAACTAAGGAGAAAAACTCAATTGTTGAGCTTGTGCTCAGATTGTCTGAGTACAACAATCATTTGAATCGAGTGGGAGTTGATCTTCCAGATGAGACAGTGATGTTTCTCCGAAGTTATTACCACCAAGCTGCTAGAGCTTCGTGATGAACTATAATACATCAGGGACATATATGATGATCCTTGAGATATTTGCGATGTTTGACACCACAAAAGTAGAAATCAAGAAGGAGCATCAATTGTTGATGGTTGGTGAAACCACCAGTTTCAAGAAGGGCAAGGGAAAGAAGGGATACTTCATGAAACGGCAATTCAGCTGCTGCTCTAGTGAAGAAACCCAAGGTTGAACCCAAACCCGAGACTAAGTGCTTCTGTAATAAGGGGAACAGCCGCTGGAGCAGAATTACCCTAGATACTTGGTAGATTAGAAGGCTGGCAAGGTCGATAAAAGTATATTGGATATACATTGTGTTGATGTGTACTTTACTAGTTCTCCTAGTAGCACCAGGGTATTAGATACCGGTTCGGTTGCTAAGTGTTAGTAACTCGAAATAAAAGCTACGGAATAAACGGAGACTAGCTAAAGGTGAGCTGACGATATGTGTTGGAAGTGTCTCCAATGTTGATATGATCAAGGATCGCACGCTCCCTCTACCATCGAGATTGGTGTTAAACCTGAATAATTGTTATTTGGTGTTTGCGTTGGGCATAGACATGATTGGATTATGACTATCGCAATACGGTTATTCATTTAAAGAGAATAATAGTTACTCTGTTTATTTGAATAATACCTTCAATGGTCTTGCACCTAAAATGAATAGTTTATTGAATCTCGATCATAGTGATACACATGTTCATGCCAAAAGATATAAGATAGTAATGATAGTACCACCTACTTGTGGCACTGCCACTTAAGTCATATCGGTATAAAACGCATGAAGAAGCTCCATGTTGATGGATCTTTGGGCTCACTCGTTTTTGAAAAGTTTGAGGCATGCGAACCATGTCTATTGGTGTATATGCATGAAGAAACTCCATGCAAATGGAGCGTTTGGACTCACTTGATTTTGAATCACTTGAGACATGCAAATCATACCACATGGGCAAGATGACTGAAAGCCTCGTTTTTAGTAAAATGGAACTAGAAAGCAACTTGTTGGAAGTAATACATTTTGATGTGTGCAGTCCAATGAGTGCTGAGGCATGTAGTGGATATTGTTATGTTCTTACTTCACAGATGATTTGAGTACATGTTGAGTATATTTACTTGATGAATCACGAGTCTGAATTATTGAAAGGTTCAAGTAATTTCAGGATGAAGTTGAAAGATCGTCGTGACAAGAGGATAAAATATCTATGATATGATCATAGAGATGAATATCTGAATTATGAGTTTGGCACAGAATTGAGACATTGTGAAAATTATTTCACAACTAATACAGCCTGGAACACCATAGTGTGATGGTGTGTCCGAACATCATAACTGCACCCTATTGGATATGATGCATACCATGATGTCTCTTATCAAATTACCACGATAGTTTATGGGTTAGGCATTAGAGACAACCACATTTACTTTAAATAGGGCACCACGTAATTCCGATGAGATGACACCATATGAACTATGGTTTAGAGAAACCTAAGCTGTCATTTCTTAGAAGTTTGGGGCTGCGACGCTTATGTGAAAAGTTTCAGGCTGATAAGCTCGAACCCAAAGCGGATAAATGCATCTTCATAGGACACCCAAAACAGTTGGGTATACCTCCTGTCTCAGATCCGAAAGCAATAAGGGATTGTTTCTAGAATCGGGTCCTTTCTCAAGGAAAAGTTTCTCTCGAAAGAATTGAGTGGGAGGATGGTGGAGACTTGATGAGGTTATTGAACCGTCTCTTCAACTAGTGTGTGGCAGGGCACAGGAAGTTGTTCCTGTGGCACTTACACCAATTGAAGTGGAAGCTTATGATAGTGATCATGAAACTTCAGATCAAGTCACTACCAAACCTCGTGGGATGACAAGGATGCATACTACTTCAGAGTGGTACGTAATCCTCTCTTGGAAGTCATGTTGCTAGACAACAATGAACCTACGAGCTATGGAGAAGCGATGGTGGGACGGATTCCGATAAATGGCACGAGGCCATAAAATCCGAGATAGGATCCATGTATGAAAACAAAGTGTAGACTTTGGAAGAACTGCTCGATGGTCGTGAGGCTATTGAGTACAGATGGATTTTAAAAGGAAGACGGACAATGATGGTAAATGTCACCATTAAGAAAGCTCGACTTGTCGTTAAGATGTTTTCCGACAAGTTCAAGGAGTTGACTACGATGAGACTTTCTCACTCGTAGCGATGCTAAGAATCTGTTGGAATTATATTAGCGATTACTGCATTATTTATGAAATCTTGCAGATAGGATGTCAAAACATTGTTTCCTCGACGATTTTCTTGAGGAAAGGTTGTATGGTGATACAACCGGAAGGTTTTGTCAATCCTGAAAGATGCTAATAAGTATGCAAAGCTCTAGCAATCCTTCTGAGGACTGGAGTAAGCATCTCAGAGTTGGAATGTATGCTTTGATGAGATGATCAAAGATTTTGGGTGTATACAAAGTTTATGAGAAACTTGTATTTCCAAAGAAGTGAGTGGGAGCACTATAGAATTTCTGATGAGTATATGTTGTTGACATATTGTTGATCAGAAATGACGTAGAATTTCTGGAAAGCATATAGGGTTATTTGGAAAGTGTTTTTCAATGGAAAGCCTGGATTAAGCTACTTGAACATTGAGCATCAAGATCTATAAGGGTAGATCAAAACGCTTAATGGTACTTTCAAATGAGCACATACCTTGACATGATCTTGAAGGTGTTCAAGATGGATCAGTCAAAGAAGGAGTTCTTGCCTGAGTTGTAAGGTATGAAGTTAAGACTTAAAGCTCGACCACGGCAGAAGAAAGAGGAAGGACGAAGGTCGTCCCCTATGCTTTTATCATAGGCTCTTTACAGTATGCTATGCTGTGTACCGCACCTGAAGTGTGCCTTGCCATGAGTTAGTCAAGGGGTACAAGAGTGATCCAAGAATGGATCACAGACAGCGGTCAAAGTTATCCTTAGTAACTAGTGGACTAAGGAATTTTCTCGATTATGAAGGTGGTAAAAGAGTTCGTCGTAAAGGGTTACGCCGTTGCAAGCTTAACACCTATCCGGATAGCTCTGATTAGAGATACCGGATACGTATAATGGAGCAACAATTTAGAATAGCTCCAAGTAGAACAGTTATTTGGAATAGCTCCAAATAGAATGTGGTAGCTGCATCTAGGAGATGACATAGAGATTTGTAAAGCACACACGGATCTGAAAGGTTCAGACCCGTTGACTATAACCTCTCTCACAAGCATAACATGATCAAACCTAGAACTCATCGAGTGTTAATCACATGGTAAATGTGAACTAGATTATTGACTCTAGTAAACTCTTTGGGTGTTAGTCACATGGGGATGTGACCTTGAGTGTTAATCACATATCGATGTGAACTAGATTATTGACTCTAGTGCAAGTGGGAGACTGTTGGAAATATGCCCTAGAGGCAATAATAAATTGATTATTATTATATTTCCTTGTTCATGATAATCGTTTATTATCCATGCTAGAATTGTATTGATAGGAAACTCAGATACATGTGTGGATACATAGACAACACCATGTCCCTAGTAAGCCTCTAGTTGACTAGCTCGTTGATCAATAGATGGTTACGGTTTCCTGACCATGGACATTGGATGTCATTGATAACGGGATCACATCATTAGGAGAATGATGTGATGGACAAGACCCAATCCTAAGCCTAGCACAAGATCATGTAGTGCGTATGCTAAAGCTTTTCTAATGTCAAGTATCATTTCCTTAGACCATGAGATTGTGCAACTCCCGGATACCGTAGGAGTGCTTTGGGTGTACCAAACGTCACAACGTAACTGGGTGACTATAAAGGTGCACTACGGGTATCTCCGAAAGTGTCTGTTGGGTTGGCACGAATCGAGACTGGGATTTGTCACTCCGTGTAAACGGAGAGGTATCTCTAGGCCCACTCGGTAGGACATCATCATAATGTGCACAATGTGATCAAGGAGTTGATCACGGGATGATGTGTTACGGAACGAGTAAAAGAGACTTGCCGGTAACGAGATTGAACAAGGTATCGGGATACCGACGATCGAATCTCGGGCAAGTATCGTACCGCTAGACAAAGGGAATTGTATACGGGATTGATTAAGTCCTTGACATCGTGGTTCATCCGATGAGATCATCGTGGAACATGTGGGAGCCAACATGGGTATCCAGATCCCGCTGTTGGTTATTGACCGGAGAACGTCTCGGTCATGTCTGCATGGTTCCCGAACCCGTAGGGTCTACACACTTAAGGTTCGGTGACGCTAGGGTTATAGAGATATTAGTATGCGGTAACCCGAAAGTTGTTCAGAGTCCCGGATGAGATCCCGGACGTCAGAGGAGTTCCGGAATGGTCCGGAGGTAAAGAATTATATATAGGAAGTGCTATTTCGGCCATCGGGACAAGTTTCGGGGTCACCGGTATTGTACCGGGACCACCGGAAGGGTCCCGGGGGCCCACCGGGTGGGGCCACCTGCCCTGGGGGCCACATGGGCTTTAGGGGGTGCGCCTTGGCCTATATGGGCCAAGGGCACCAGCCCCAAGAGGCCCATGCGCCAAGAGTAGAGGAAAAGGGAGAGTCCTAAAGGGGGAAGGCACCTCCGAGGTGCCTTGGGGAGGATGGACTCCTGCCCCCCTTGGCCGCACCCTTCCTTGGAGGAAGGGGCAAGGCTGTGCCCTCCCCCTCTCCCTTGGCCCTATATATAGTGGGGGGAAGGGAGGGCAACCAAACCTAAGCCCTGGCGCCTCCCTCTCCCTCCCATGACACATCTCCCTCCTCCCGCAGCGCTTGGCGTAGCCCTGTTGGAATCCCGCTACTTCCACCACCACGCCGTCCTGTTGTTGGATCTCCATCAACCTCTCCTCCCCCCTTGCTGCATCAAGAAGGAGGAGACGTCGCTGCTCCGTACGTGTGTTGAACGCGGAGGTGCCGTCCGTTCGGCGCTAGGATCATCGGTGATTTGGATCACGACGAGTACGACTCCATCAACCCCGTTCTCTTGAATGCTTCCGCGCGCGATCTACAAGGGTATGTAGATCCACTCCTCCCTCGTTGCTAGATGACTCCATAGATTGATCTTGGTGACATGTAGGAAAATTTTGAATTTATGCTACGTTCCCCAACAGGCTCCACCGCCGTTCCAACACAGCAGTCAAACCCGCTAGCAAGGCAGGCACCTGCGTGGCGACATGCAGCTTCCAGGCCAACTCAGCAAGCACCTGCGCGGTGGCTTGTAGATCTTTGTGAAGACTCTGCCACCGCACCAACTCAGCAGCCAGCTAGCCAGCGTGGCGCTGCACGCCCAGTCAGCTTGGACGCGGACCAGTGCGAGGCGAGGCAGCAACGGACGAGACGCGCTTCCTTGCCACCCCTGATAAAGTGAGAGGGCACATCGGTAGCACATTAAATGTGTTTGTTCTATGGTGCCAGGCGATAGACTTATATACAGTACAAACTTTGCACCTCCTGTGTGCCACTGTGGCGACCCCTTTGGCTATAAAAGGAGGCCTGAGGCATACTGGAGAAGGATTCGAACTTTTTGGACCCTGCACGCTTTGTAGCTAGTCCAAGAACACCAAATAAACACAAACCAATAGGAGTAGGGTATTACGCATCACTTGCGGCTCGAATCTGGATAAACTCCCCCGTGTTGATCTTCTAAACCCGCTCTTTCCACAGCCCGCGCCCGCCGTCCGTAGAAGGGATTCCCCTTGATCCCATATGTGTCTCTCTCGCCGACAAAGACTCTCAACCAAATAATAAAGAACCAGACAATGATGTTGAGATAGAACCACCTGTTAATCTTGATAACCCACAATCTAAAAATAAAAGGTATGACAAAAGAGACTTTGTTATTAGGAAACACGGTAAAGAAAGAGAACCGTGGGTTCAAAAACCTATGCCTTTTCCTCCTAAGTCAACTAAAAAGAATGATGATGAAGAATTTGAACGCTTTGCTAAAATGCTGAGGCTAGTCTTTTTGCGTACTCGCTTGACTGATATCTTGAAAATGCCTCCATATGCAAAGTATATGAAAGACATCGTCACAAATATGAGAAAAATACTGGAATCTGAAATCTCCACTATGATTGCTAATTACACTTTTAAAGATGGAGTACCTAAAAAACTTGGAGATCTAGGAATACCAACTATACCTTGCTCTATCAAAAAGAATTATGTGAAAAATGCTTTGTGTGATTTAGGAGCTGGTGCTAGTGTTATGCCTTTCTCTTTATATAAAAGACTTGATTTGAATAAACTTACACCTACTGAAATATCTTTGCAAATGGCTGACATATCAACTGCCATACTATTGGTATCTGTGAGGATGTGCCTGTCGGTGTAAAAACCGGCGGATCTCGGGTAGGGGGTCCCGAACTGTGCGTCTAGGCCGGATGGTAATAGGAGGCAGGGGACACAATGTTTTACCCATGTTCGGGCCCTCTTGATGGAGGTAAAACCCTACATCCTGCTTGATTAATATTGATGATATGGGTAGTACAAGAGTAGATCTACCACAAGATCAGAGAGGCTAAACCCTAGAAGCTAGCCTATGGTATGATTGTATGTTGTAGTTGTTGTTCGTCCTATGGACTAAAACCCTCCGGTTTATATAGACACTGGAGAGGGCTAGGGTTACACAGAGTCGGTTACAATGGGAGGAGATCTACATATACGTATTGCCAAGCTTGCCTTCCACGCCAAGGAAAGTCCCATCCGGACACGGGACGAAGTCTTCAATCTTCTATCTTCATAGTCCGAGAGTCCGGCCAAAGGTTATAGTCCGGCCATCCGGACACCCCCTAATCCAGGACTCCCTCAGTAGCCCCTGAACCAGGCTTCAATGACGACGAGTCTGGCGCGCAGATTGTCTTCGGCATTACAAGGCGGGTTCCTCCTCCGAATACTTCATAGAAGATTTTGAACACAAGGATAGTGTCCGGCTCTGCAAAATAAGTTCCACATACTGCCGTAGAGAGAATAATATTTACACAAATGTAATCTGCTAATGTATTCCGTAGCGTGTCATCATGCCATAGCCAAGCCTTTATTTGAACCGTTTTTACTGTCCCACCCCCGCGCGTTTTGCGAGGCGGTTTCCTTGGCACGTCTTGTTGAAGCAGAGATCGTGTCCCCTTATCGCGGGATTCTCATCAATATGGGTGTGGGTAACCCAACCGTGTCTAGGACTCCTAGATTATAGGCAAGTCCCAAACGGCTACGGAGAGGACGCTTGATATTCACCCTCTTTATAAAGGGACAAGCTTTTACTTTTTCCCTCCCGTGCTCAATCGAATCCTTCACCCGCCTCGAGTTCTAACACCCAAAGCCCAGGTCAGGTGATTCAGACCTTCAATCATGTCCGGATCTAGCCTTCAAGGCCGGTGGATGCCCTCCTCCATCACGGAAGAGGATATTAAGAAGTTGAGGGAGGCCAGATACCTGACCGCTGAGGTTTTGCATTGGCTGCCTGCCCAAGGGCAGGTCGTCCCCACTCCCGAACCCAACGAGAATGTCGTGTTCGTCTCCCACTTCCTCCGAGGCCTAGGCCACACTCTGGATCCCTTCGTCAGGGGTTTGATGTTCTATTATGTCTAGATTTCCAAGATCTAGCTCCAGACTCCTTTCTCCATATCTCGACATTTATTGTCGTGTGTGAGGCCTTCCTCCGCATTACCCCTCACTTCGGCCTGTGGCTCAAGACCTTTGAAGTGAAGCCGAAGATGATCGAGGGCCAACATGCAGCGTGCGGAGGCGCGTCAATAAGCAAGATGGCAGGAGCTCCGTGGCCGAAAGGTTCCTTTCGAGAGGTGTCCGGATTATGGCAACGAGAGTGGTTTTACATCACGGCTCCCAGAAGTGCCAAGCGGGCGGCTGCCCCCGCTTTCCGCTCGGGCCCCCCACCACAACTGATGTCATGGATTAGCAGAGGACTGAGCTGGGGTCCAGCCAAGGACATGCCTATACTGCAAAGCCGCATTCAAGATCTCTTCGAGGGAGATTTTAATCTAGTTGTGGTAGTGCAAGTTATGCTGGTTCGTCGAGTCTAGCCCTGCAAACGCCGGCCCCTCCGCATGTGGGAGTTCAACCTAGAAGGGCCGCGTACTATTCAGAATTTCCTCGGCCTGACGCACGAGGAGATGTACAAATCATTCTTCGGACCCCAAATAGAGTGTCTGGATACTACCGAGGACGTGGGCCTGAGCAGCAACCGTACAGCCGACCAAGTAAGTGTTGGGGAACGTAGTAATTTCAAAAAAATTCCTACGCACACGCAAGATCATGGTGATGCATAGCAACGAGAGGGGAGAGTGTGATCTACGTACCCTTGTAGACCGACAGCGGAAACGTTAGCACAACGCGGTTGATGTAGTCGTACGTCTTCACGGCTTGACCGATCAAGCACCGAAACTACGGCACCTCCGAGTTTTAGCACACGTTCAGCTCGATGACGATCCCCGGACTCCGATCCAGCAAAGTGTCGGGGAAGAGTTCCGTCAGCATGACGGCATGGTGACGATCTTGATGTTCTACTGTCGCAGGGCTTCACCTAAGCACCGCTACAATATTATCAAGGATTATGGTGGAAGGGGGCACCGCACACGACTAAGAAAATGATCACGTGGATCAACTTGTGTGTCTAGGGCTGCCCCCTGCCCCCGTATATAAAGGAGCAAGCGAAGAAGGCCGGCCGGCCCTATAGGCGCACCAAGGAGGAGTCCTCCTCCTAGTAGGAGTAGGACTCCGGAGTAGGACTCCTACTAGGAGGGGGAAGGAAGTGGGGAAGGAGAAAGAAAGGGGGGGCGCCGCCCCCCTCTCCTAGTCCAATTCGGACCAGGGGGGAGGAGGCGCGCGGCCCACCCTGGCTGCCCTTCTCTTTCTCCACTACGGCCCATATGGCCCATTACTTCTCCCGGGGGGGTTCCGGTAACCCTCCGGTACTCCGGTTTTCTCCGAAATCACCCGGAACACTTCCGGTGTCCGAATATAGCCTTCCAATATATCAATCTTTATGTCTCAACCATTTCGAGACTCCTCGTTATGTCCGTGATCACATCCGGGACTCTGAACTAACTTCGGTACATCAAAACTCATAAACTCATAATATAACTGTCATCAAAACCTTAAGCGTGCGGACCCTACGGGTTCGAGAACAATGTAGACATGACCGAGACATGTCTCCGGTCAATAACCAATAGCGGAACCTGGATGCTCATATTGGCTCCTACATATTCTGTGAAGATCTTTATCGGTCAGACCGCATAACAACATATGTTGTTCCCTTTGTCATCGGTATGTTACTTGCCCGAGATCGATCGTCGGTATCTCAATACCTAGTTCAATCTCGTTACCGGCAAGTCTCTTTACTCGTTTCGTAATACATCATATCGCAACTAACTCATTAGTTGCAATGCTTGCAAGGCTTATGTGATGTGCATTACCGAGAGGGCCCAGAGATACCTCTCTGAAATCGGAGTGACAAATCCTAATCTTGAAATACGCCAACCCAACATTTACCTTTGGAGACACCTGTAGAGCTCCTTTATAATCACCCAGTTACGTTGTGACATTTGGTCGCACACAAAGTGTTCCTCCGGCAAACGGGAGTTGCATAATCTCATAGTCATAGGAACATGTATAAGTCATGAAGAAAGCAATAGCAACATACTAAACGATCGGGTGCCAAGCTAATGGAATGGGTCATGTCAATCACATCATTCTCCTAATAATGTGATCCCGTTAATCAAATGACAACACATGTCTGTGGTTAGGAAACATAACCATCTTTGATTAATGAGCTAGTCAAGTAGAGGCATACTAGTGACGTTTGGTTTGTCTATGTATTCACACAAGTATTATGTTTCTGGATAATACAATTCTAGCATGAATAATAAACATTTATCATGGTATAAGGAAATAAAATAATAACATTATTATTGCCTCTAGGGCATATTTCCTTCAGTCTCCCACTTGCACTAGAGTCAATAATCTAGATTACACAGTAATGATTCTAACACCCATGGAGCTTTGGTGTTGATCATTTTTTGCTCGTGGAAGAGGCTTAGTAAACGGGCCTGCAACATTCAGATCCGTATGTATCTTGCAAATCTCTATGTCTCCCACCTGCACTAGATCCCGGATGGAATTGAAGCGTCTCTTGATGTGGTTGGTTCTCTTGTGAAATCTGGATTCCTTTGCCAGGGCAATTGCACCAGTATTGTCACAAAAGATTTTCATTGGACCCGATGCACTAGGTATGACACCTAGATCGGATATGAACTCCTTCATCCAGACTCCTTCGTTTGCTGCTTCTGAAGCAGCTATGTACTCCGCTTCACATGTAGATCCCGCCACAACGCTTTGTTTAGAACTGCACCAACTGACAGCTCCACCGTTTAATGTAAACACGTATCCGGTTTGCGATTTAGAATCGTCCGGATCAGTGTCAAAGCTTGCATCAATGTAACCATTTACTATGAGCTCTTTGTCACCTCGATATATGAGAAACATATCCTTAGTCCTTTTCAGGTATTTCAGGATGTTCTTGACCGTTGTCCAGTGATCCACTCCTGGATTACTTTGGTACCTCCCTGCTAGACTTATAGCAAGACACACATCAGGTCTGGTACACAGCATTGCATACATGATAGAGCCTATGGCTGAAGCATAGGGAACATCTTTCATTTTCTCTCTATCTTCTGCATTGGTCGGGCATTGAGTCTTACTCAATTTCACACCTTGTAACACATGCAAGAATCCTTTCTTTGCTTGATCCATTTTGAACTTCTTCAAAATTTTGTCAAGGTATGTGCTTTGTGAAAGCCCAATATGTAAGCAGCTTCACCGAGGTCTTTCATTGAAAAACTCTTATTCAAGTATCCCTTTATGCTATTCAGAAATTCTATATCATTTCCGATTAGTAATATGTCATCTACATATAATATCAGAAATGCTATAGAGCTCCCACTCACTTTCTTGTAAATACAGGCTTCTCCAAAAATCTGTAAAAAAAACCAAATGCTTTGATCACACTATCAAAGCGTTTATTCCAACTCCGAGAAGCTTGCACCAGTCCATAAATGGATCGCTAGAGCTTGCATACTTTGTTAGCTCCCTTTGGATCGACAAAACCTTCTGGTTGCATCATATACAACTCTTCTTCCAGAAATCCATTCAGGAATGCAGTTTTGACATCCATCTGCCAAATTTCATAATTATAAATGTGGCAATTGCTAACATGATACGGACAGACTTAAGCATCGCTACGGGTGAGAAGGTCTCATCGTAGTCAATCCCTTGAACTTGTCGAAAACCTTTTGCGACAAGTCGAGCTTTGTAGACAGTAATATTACCGTCAGCGTCAGTCTTCTTCTTGAAGATCCATTTATTCTCAATTGCTTGCCGATCATTGGGCAAGTCAACCAAAGTCCATACCTTGTTCTCATACATGGATCCCATCTCAGATTTCATGGCTTCAAGCCATTTTGCGGAATCTGGGCTCACCATCGCTTCTTCATAGTTTGTAGGTTCATCATGATCTAGTAGCATGACTTCCAAAATAGGATTACCGTACCACTCTGGTGCGGATCTTACTCTAGTTGATCTACGAGGTTCAGTAGTATCTTGTTCTGAAGTTTCATGATCATCATCATTAGCTTCCTCACTAATTGGTGTAGGTGTCACAGAAACTGGTTTCTGTGATGTACTACTTTCCAATAAGGGAGCAGGTACAGTTACCTCGTCAAGTTCTACTTTCCTCCCACTCACTTCTTTCGAGAGAAACTCCTTCTCTAGAAATTTTCCGAATTTAGCAACAAAAGTCTTGCCTTCGGATCTGTGATAGAAGGTGTATCCAATAGTTTCCTTTGGATATCCTATGAAGACACATTTCTCTGATTTGGGTTCGAGCTTATCAGGTTGAAGCTTTTTCATGTAAGCATCGCAGCCCCAAACTTTCAGAAACGACAACTTTGGTTTCTTGCTAAACCATAGTTCATAAGGCGTCGTCTCAACGGATTTTGATGGTGCCCTATTTAACGTGAATGCAGTTGTCTCTAGAGCATATCCCCAAAATGATAGCGGTAAATCAGTAAGAGACATCATAGATCGCACCATATCTAGTAAAGTACGATTACGACGTTCGGACACACCATTACGCTGTGGTGTTCCGGGTGGCGTGAGTTGCGAAACTATTCCGCATTGTTTCAAATGTACACCAAACTCGTAACTCAAATATTCTCCTCCACGATCAGATAATAGGAATTTTATTTTCTTGTTACGATGATTTTCAACTTCACTCTGAAATTCTTTGAACTTTTCAAATGTTTCAGACTTATGTTTCATTAAGTAGATATACCCATATCTGCTTAAGTCATCTGTGAAGGTGAGAAAATAATGATATCCACCACGAGTCTCAACATTCATCGGACCACATACATCTGTATGTATGATTTCCAACAAATCTGTTGCTCTCTCCATAGTACCGGAGAACGGTGTTTTTGTCATCTTACCCATAAGGCACGGTTCGCAAGTACCAAGTGATTCATAATCAAGTGGTTCCAAAAGTCCATCAGTATGGAGTTTCTTCATGCGCTTTACACCGATATGACCCAAACGGCAGTGCCACAAATAAGTTGCACTATCATTATCAACTCTGCATCTTTTGGCTTCAACATTATGAATATGTGTGTCACTACTATCGAGATTTAATAAGAATAGACCACTCTTTAAGGGTGCATGACCATAAAAGATATTACTCATAAAAATAGAACAACCATTATTCTCTGATTTAAATGAATAACCGTCTCGTATCAAACAAGATCCAGATATAATGTTCATGCTTAACGCTAGCACCAAATAACAATTATTTAGGTCTAATACTAATCCCGAAGGTAGATGTAGAGGTTGCGTGCCGACCGCGATCACATCGACTTTGGAACCATTTCCCACGCGCATCGTTACCTCGTCCTTAGCCAATCTTCGCTTAATCCGTAGTCCCTGTTTCGAGTTGCAAATGTTAGCAACAGAACCAGTATCAAATACCCAGGTGCTACTGCGAGCATTAGTAAGGTACACATCAATAACATGTATATCACATATACCTTTGTTCACCTTGCCATCCTTCTTATCCGCCAAATACTTGGGGCAGTTCCGCTTCCAGTGACCAGTCTGCTTGCAGTAGAAGAACTCAGTTTCAGGCTTAGGTCCAGGTTTGGGTTTCTTCTCTTGAGTAGAAACTTGCTTGCTGTTCTTTTTGAAGTTCCCCTTCTTCTTTACTTTGCCCTTTTTCTTGAAACTAGTGGTCTTATTGACCATCAACACTTGATGCTCCTTCTTGATTTCTACCTCCGCAGCTTTCAGCATTGCGAAGAGCTCGGGAATAGTCTTATTCATCCCTTGCATATTATAGTTCATCACGAAGCTCTTGTAGCTTGGTGGCAGTGATTGGAGAATTCTGTCAATGACGCAATCATCTGGAAGATTAACTCCCAATTAAATCAAGTGATTATTATACCCAGACATTTTGAGTATATGCTCACTGACAGAACTGTTCTCCTCCATCTTGTAGCTATAGAACTTATTGGAGACTTCATATCTCTCAATCCAGGCATTTGCTTGAAATATTAACTTCAACTCCTGGAACATCTCATATGCTCCATGACGTTCAAATTGTCGTTGAAGTCCCGATTCTAAGACGTAAAGCATGGCACACTGAACTATCGAGTAGTCACCAGCTTTGCTCTGCCAGACGTTCATAACATCTGGTGTTGCTCCAGCAGCAGGCCTGGCACCCAGCGGTGCTTCCAGGACGTAATTCTTCTGTGCAGCAATGAGGATAATCCTCAAGTTACGGACCCAGTCCGTGTAATTGCTACCATCATCTTTCAACTTTGCTTTCTCAAGGAACGCATTAAAATTCAACGGAACAACAGCACGGGCCATCTATCTACAATTAAACATAAACAAGCAACATACTATCAGGTACTAACTTCATGATAAATTAAGGTTCAATTAATCATATTACTAAAGAACTCCCACTTAGATAGACATCCCTCTAATCCTCTAAGTGATTACGTGATCCAAATCAACTAAACCATGTCCGATCATCACGTGAGATGGAGTAGTTTCATTGGTGAACATCACTATGTTGATTATATCTACTATATGATTCACGCTCGACCTTTCGGTCTCCGTGTTCCGAGGCCATATCTGTATATGCTTGGCTCGTCAAGTATAACCTGAGTATTCCGCGTGTGCAACTGTTTTTCACCCGTTGTATTTGAATGTAGAGCCTATCACACCCGATCATCACGTGGTGTCTCAGCACGAAGAACTTTCGCAACGGTGCATACTCAGGGAGAACACTTCTTGATAATTAGTGAGAGATCATCTTAAAATTCTACCATCAATCAAAGCAAGATAAGATGCATAAAAGATAAACATCACATGCAATCAATATAAGTGATATGATATGGCCATCATCATCTTGTGCTTGTGATCTTCATCTTCGAAGCACCGTCGTGATCACCATCGTCACCGGCGCGACACCTTGATCACCATCGTAGCATCGTTGTCGTCTCGCCAATCTTATGCTTCCACGACTATCGCTACCGCTTAGTGATAAAGTAAAGCATTACAGCGCAATTGCATTGCATACAATAAAGCGACAACCATATGGCTCCTGCCAGTTGCCGATAACTTGGTTACAAAACATGATCATCTCATACAATAAAATTTAGCATCATGTCTTGACCATATCACATCACAACATGCCCTGCAAAAACAAGGTAGACGTCCTCTACTTTGTTGTTGCAAGTTTTACGTGGCTGCTACGGGCTTAAGCAAGAACCAATCTTACCTACGCATCAAAACCACAACGATAGTTTGTCAAGTTGGTGCTGTTTTAACCTTCGCAAGGACCGAGCGTAGCCACACTCGGTTCAACTAAAGTTGGAGAAACTAACACCCGCTAGCCACCTTTGTGCAAAGCACGTCGGGAGAACCGGTCCGGGCCGCTTCGTCCAACAATACTGCCGAACCAAAGTATGACATGCTGGTAAGCAGTATGACTTATATCGCCCACAACTCACTTGTGTTCTACTCATGCATATAACATCAACACATAAAACCTAGGCTCGGATGCCACTGTTGGGGAACATAGTAATTTCAAAAAAATTCCTACGCACACGCAAGATCATGGTGATGCATAGCAACGAGAGGGGAGAGTGTGATCTATGTACCCTTGTAGACCGACAGCGGAAGCGTTAGCACAACGCGGTTGATGTAGTCGTACGTCTTCACGGCCCGACCGATCAAGCACCGAAACTACGGCACCTCCAAGTTTTAGCACATGTTCATCTCGATGACGATCCCCGGACTCCGATCCAGCAAAGTGTCGGGGAAGAGTTCCATCAGCACGACAGCGTGGTGACGATCTTGATGTTCTACCGTCGCAGGGCTTCACCTAAGCACCGCTACAATGTTATCGAGGATTATGGTGGAAGGGGGCACCGCACACGGCTAAGAAAACGATCACGTGGATCAACTTGTGTGTCTAGGGGTGCCCCCTGCCCCCGTATATAAAGGAGAAAGGGGAGGAGGCCGGCCGGCCCTATAGGCGCGCCAAGGAGGAGTCCTCCTCCTAGTAGGAGTAGGACTCCTACTAGGAGGGGGAAGGAAGTGGGGAAGGAGAAGGAAAGGGGGGGAGCCGCCCCCCTCTCCTAGTCCAATTCAGACCAGGGGGGAGGAGGCGCGCGGCCCACCCTGGCTGCCCTTCTCTTTCTCCACTAAGGCCCATATGGCCCATTACTTCTCCCGGGGGGGTTCCGGTAACCCTCCGGTACTCCGGTTTTCTCCGAAATCACCCGGAACACTTCCGGTGTCCGAATATAGCCTTCCAATATATCAATCTTTATGTCTCGACCATTTTGAGACTCCTCGTTATGTCCGTGGTCACATCCGGGACTCCGAACTAACTTCGGTACATCAAAACTCATAAACTCATAATATAATTGTCATCGAAACCTTAAGCGTGCAGACCCTACGGGTTCGAGAACAATGTAGACATGACCGAGACATGTCTCCGGTCAATAACCAATAGCGGAACCTGGATGCTCATGTTGGCTCCTACATATTCTACGAAGATCTTTATCGGTCAGACCGCATAACAACATACGTTGTTCCCTTTGTCATCGGTATGTTACTTGCCCGAGATTCGATCGTCGGTATCTCAATACCTAGTTCAATCTCGTTACCGGCAAGTCTCTTTACTCATTTCGTAAAACATCATCTCGCAGCTAACTCATTAGTTGCAATGCTTGCAAGGCTTATGTGATGTGCATTACCGAGAGGGCCCAGAGATACCTCTCCGACAATCGGAGTGACAAATCCTAATCTCGAAATACGCCAACCCAACATTTACCTTTGGAGACACCTGTAGAGCTCCTTTATAATCACCCAGTTACGTTGTGACGTTTGGTAGCACACAAAGTGTTCCTCCGGCAAACGGGAGTTGCATAATCTCATAGTCATAGGAACATGTATAAGTCATGAAGAAAGCAATAGCAACATACTAAACGATCGGGTGCTAAGCTAATGGAATGGGTCATGCCAATCACATCATTTTCCTAATAATGTGATCCCGTTAATCAAATGACAACACATGTCTATGGTTAGGAAACATAACCATCTTTGATTAATGAGCTAGTCAAGTAGAGGCATACTAGTGACTTTTGGTTTGTCTATGTATTCACACAAGTATTATGTTTCCGGATAATACAATTCTAGCATGAATAATAAACATTTATCATGATATAAGGAAATAAAATAATAACATTATTATTGCCTCTAGGGCATATTTCCTTCAGTAAGTAATCCTTTAGCCGAACACACCGTCTCTTATTTACCACGACGTCATTCTGAGAAATCGCTCTTTGATCAGGACTGGATAACAAAGGCGAAGATGATTCGGTGTTCGGCCCCCCTTCCTGAGGGTTTGGAAAATCCGGTACTGGAAAAGATGCTCAAGCTAGCACCTTGCCCGGAGCCCTCAAAGAAAGACAAAGGGGGGAATAATGAGGGCGAAAGCGGGCCTCCATCGCTACCTATTCCGACCGAGGGAACGAGCGCCTCCGTGAGGGAGGATAACCGAGGGGAGGAATTGGACATTCTCTCACCCCGGGGAAGGAAGAGGACTACCTCTGAAGGTCCAGAAACCAAGGTTTCCAAGCGGGAGAAGAAATCTCCACCAGAGGGTCCTGCCTTGGAGGGTGCTCTTGCCGCACAAAGTCCGCGCGGGGATCAGCCCTCCAACGAGCTGTAAGTAATCAAAAAGTACTCTAATAGTGGAGATATACTACCTTACCTCCAAGGAGAATAACCGAAGTATTTATTGCAGTTCGGATCTTAGCCCTTCTCAGCAGAGCTCGTCTTCGGGGGATCTTCTTCCAAAGATGATGGAGAGCGAAATGCCTCCCCCGGACTCCTCCGCTCAAGAAACGGGTGACCTTGAAGTGTCGTCACGGAGGGCCTCTCCTGATCCGGCGAGGCCAGAAGATAATCCTATAGTCACCCGAAGTTCCCAGCGTCCGGCTCTCGAAGAGAGCAAACAGAAGAGTCCAGCACCGTCTGGTATGCGGTCGGACGTACTGAGAGAGCTGTTGGATCGAGCGGCCATCACAGAAGAACACCATACATTGATGGGTACAGTGATGGAAAGGATCTCATCCGCCGAAAGCGGGTTGCATGATGCGTTTATGAGTCTACTAACGGGCTGTGAGGTACGTAAAATGATATACATTTGTGATGGTACCGCACATTTTTAGGTGTTCCCTGTGTAGATAGTAGCCCCCGAGACTCTGGTTGTCACCGAAAACGACGGCAAACAGAGGATCATAGTCCCAGGTAATAACCATACCGCTTTGATGTGCAGGTAGCGGGAGCTCCGGTGGCTAGCCGGACTCATGAATTTTTCGGACTGAAGCGGCAACTGGATGCGGCGGATGCCGATATCGAGCTTGTTAACAAGAGGCTTGACGAGGCACAGGGTAAGTGTTATTTTCTGGTGAATGCCACATAGTAAGAGCAGCATGATGCCAGTATCTTTAATATGTTGTGACTGTAGATGGAGCTGCCACCGTGGAAACCTTGCGGGCGGAACTTGCCCGAGCCAAGGAACAAGTAAGGATTAGTAATGCGGCTGCTTTGAAGGCGGCCGAAGAGTTGAAAGCCGAGAAGGCCGCACATTGCGAGAGCAAAGAGAAGATGGCCAAGATGACCGTAGAACTAAAAGACACTGCCGACCGTTGCCGGTTCCTTGAAAAAGAAAACCGAGCGAAGGCAACGGACCTTGAAAAGGCCACGATGGCGGACAAAGACACCCGCTCTGCTATGAGAGCGAAGAAGGAGGAGCTGCGGGAAGCCGAGGATATTGCGGCTGGGAAGCCCTTCATGCTATGGAGGAAGTTCAGAGATCCACGGTATGCCCCTCTGGATCGGCTGTGGAGTTCGGCAGATGCATATATGGACTTGGCGGCGAGCACTGCCGATCCGGCCAAATACTTCCAAGGTCAAACAGATCGTGAAGTGGACAAGCTGTTCTGGTCGCAATTCAACGTTCCAGAGCGTCCGCTTCCATTGACTAATCAACTAGCTGAATGGGCCGAGCTAAATAGGTTGTCCGGACTCGCCATGAGGTCTGTCGTGGATCAACTATGGCCGGAAAAGCCAAAGCCGAACAGTTATTTCAGCTTAGTGCAGCAGTTCCTTGGTGCGGTGCCGCGCATTAATGCGATGAAGAGGTCAGCGTGCATAGAAGGCTCGCGGATGGCCCTTGCCCGCGTTAAAGCATAATGGGCGGAGATGGACGCTACCACTGTTGCGGCGCAGGGTTTGACCATAGGCCGAGTGGCTGCCGAGCACTATTTCGAAGAGGTTCTCGAGGGTGCTCGTTTGATAGAGGCCCAATGCTCGAAGAATATTATGTTTGAGTGACATGTATTCCCATTGTAAACACAATGTTTTTATGAAATTTATTAAGGCTGTGTTCATACTTTTGCCTGAAAGTAATATGATGCCTCTTGTGCGGCCGTTTATGTATACATGTGTATAACCTAAAAGATTGCAGTCGTCAGCTTCCGCCCCCACGCATATAATGCGGAGGTGTTCGCAGAAGACGCGTGTTCACACTTAACCCAACGTCTTGGTCCTATTAAGGAGGTGATAGCGCAGCGAACGAGGCAACCAGACTAAAATGCTTTAACACTTTCACTTAGCCATAGGAGTTTGACAGTGGGGCTACTAGATAGCCCCTGGTGGCTCCGCACTCTCCCGATCTCGGGGTGCGTACATGCCTGGCCGGAAAGTGGCCCTTTGTTAAGGCGGAGGAATTCTAACATTCTGATAGGTCATCGAGTGGTTGACCAGTCTCACGCTATATTATGACAGTCAGTTTTCGGCTTTCTCTACTGAGGTGCTCGTCCGGATGAACCAGGGCACAATCGCAGTAGTTCTCCTGGTGTTGCCATAGCCGATAAAGCGGAACGTAAGGCACCAATACACAGGAGCCGGGCAAACCCAACATTTGACCAAAGACGATGATTCGGACCTGATGCATATAAGGCCAAACTCGCGATGCCGAACACTCCCTAAGGTATTCGGTCTTTGTGGTATAAACCGGGCCTAAATAGTGCCCTTTGTAAGAAGCCCCTTGTGTCCAGGTACTTGCATTATTCTGACATGGCCACATGCCAAGACGTCAGCATCCTTCTCAATTGTGCTGAGAATTCGAGGGATGTGTATCAACAAGAGACAGTAAAAAAGGTTTACGCAGGGTCTTAATCCAAAAAGAATCCTTGGAGCGGGTCCTTGTTGCACGTCTGCGCCTGTGTCTCCGTTGTGCCATATCCTGGACGGGTATAGCACGATGGTCATCTGTAAAAGAGAGGAACTTAGGTGAAAAAGTTGTCGTGCAAAAAGGTGGTTTTTTCAAAGAAACCATGTATAAAAAATGAGTAAAAAATTGCCACTTGTCTGTGCGCGTTGAGCCCCTTGTGTTTGCAATAGGGGTGTGGCCGTTTTTAGTGTGCGGCTGCTAAGGCAATCGCATTCTTTTCGGCACGCAAAGATCGCTCAATATTTCCGTTCACTGTAATGATGCCACGTGGACTGGGCATCTTGAGCGTGAGGGAAGCGTAATGCGGTATTGCTTTAAAGCGAGCAAAAGCTTCGCGTCCAAGTAGTGCTTGATAACCACTTTGGAACAGAGCAATGTGGAAGGTTAAATGTTCGCTACGGAAGTTATCGGGGAAGCCGAATATAACTTTTAGTAGCAGGGAGCCCGTGCAGTGAGCCCCTGGGCCTGGCGTTACTCCTTTAAAGGTAGTGTTGCTATGGCGGATTTTCGTTGGGTCTATCCCCATTTCGCGGATTGTATCCTGGTATATTAGGTTTAAACTGCTGCCACCGTCCATCAGGACTCGTGTAAAGTGGTATCCGTTAATTATTGGGTCTAATACCAGGGCAGCCCATCCTGCACGCCGGATACTTGTTGAGTAATCACGATAGTCGAAAGTGATTGTTTGAGACGACCAGTGGTAGGACTTCGCTGTGATAGGCCCTTGGGCATGTCTCTCTGGGAGTGCCGCTTTGCTTCCCTTGATCACGTGTAACACGTTGGCTGTTTTGACTTCTGGTGGAAACTTCTTTTGTTCCCCAATGTCTTGCTTGAGAGGCTCATCCTCGTCTTCGCTTGGTGTATCCTCCCCCTTTTGTACGGCGTTGAGCTTGCCGGACTGCTTGAAGCCCGTGGCCGGAGAAGGATCCGGCAGTTTAACAACACGGCTCTCTTGCAAGGTAAGGTCGATGTTCGGCTCGATCGCCGCTGAGGGTAAGGCCTCCGTGGCGGGGTCCATCCACCCGTCCGCGGAAGGCGCAACTGGCTCCGAATTGAGGGTCGGAGCGGCTGCCGGTGTGATCTCCTTAACACTGTCCGATGGGAGAGCTAAGTCATACTCATCGTGACCGCGTGGCGCACCAGGCAGATGCTTGAATCCGTCAAAGATCAAATCTCCACGGATATCGGCCGTGAAGTTTAAGCTTCCAAAACCTGACCTGATGGCCAGGGGCGTAACTTTCAATCTGCTCCAGATGGCCAAGCGAATTGGTCCGCAGTGCAAAGCCGCCGAATACGAAGATCTGTCCGGGGAGAAAAGTCTCACCCTGGACTGCATCGCCATCGATGATAGTAGGAGCCATCAAGCCTAACGGCGACGACACAGAGGAACTCTCAATGAAAGCACCAATGTTGGTGTCAAAACCGGTGGATCTCGGATAGGGGGTCCCGAACTGTGCGTCTAGGCCGGATGGTAACAGGAGGCAGGGGACACAATGTTTTACCCAGGTTCGGGCCCTCTTGATGGAGGTAAAACCCTACGTCCTGCTTGATTAATATTGATGATATGGGTAGTACAAGAGTAGATCTACCACGAGATCGGAGAGGCTAAACCCTAGAATCTAGCCTATGGTATGATTGTATGTTGTAGTTGTTGTTCGTCCTATGGACTAAAACCCTCCGGTTTATATAGACACCGGAGAGGGCTAGGGTTACACAGAGTCAGTTACAATGGGAGGAGATCTACATATCCGTATTGCCAAGCTTGCCTTCCACGCCAAGGAAAGTCCCATCCGGACACGGGACGAAGTCTTCAATCTTGTATCTTCATAGTCCGAGAGTCCGGCCAAAGGTTATAGTCTGGCCATCCGGACACCCCTAATCCAGGACTCCCTCAGTGCCCGTCGTTGTTGTTAATGTTACTATTTTGACTGACTTTGTTATACTTGAGATGCCTGAGGACGACAACATGTCGATTATCCTTGGTAGACCATTCTTGAATACTGCAGGGGCTGTTATTGATTGCAATAAAAGCAAGATCACTTTTCATATCAATGGTAATGAGCATACGGTGCACTTTGTGAATAAACAATTCCAAGTGAATGGTATTAATGTTATTCAAAAATCCCCGACAATCACTATTGGAAGTTTTCAAATACCTCTACCTACTATCAAAAAGAAATATGAAATACTTATTGTTGGGGAAATGCATATCCCCATTGAGGTAACTTAGTGACTTACGTAAGTTCTTCGGTTTCATGCTAATCGAAAGTGTTGTTAATAACACTTGATCAACCTTATTAATGGATCATTTTTGAACAGTACGAAGCTGATGAATTTAGTAAGCACTTTCTTCTGTCCCTACTTTTTATTTTTTGTTTTTATTAGTTAAATAAAATAAAATGCCATGTTTTCTCTGTTTTCTAAATTTCCAGTGCAATAAAAATGACCCAAAATAAAAGTTCTCAGAATGCCCTGAAAATTGTACATGATTCTTTCTGAATATTTTTGAATTTTTGGTACAATAAACATCAGAGGGAGGTTCACCAGGTGGGCAAAACCCACCTGGGCACGCCAGCACCCCCAGGCGTGCCCTGGTGGGTTGTGGTCCCCACGTGGACCCCCTTACCTCTTCATCTCACATCATCAATTACCTCTAGAAAAAAATCTCAATTGCTCTCTCTCCCGTGTTCTTGAGCTCAAGCCCGTGGATTTTGATCTCTTTGCTCGAAGCTCCATTTCCGAAACTGTTCTGGAGGATTGTTTCTTGGTATGTGACTCCACCGTTTGTCCAATTAGTTTTTGTTTTAGTGGGTTATACTTTGAATAATTAGCTAATCTTGGTGCTGCTGTAGATGTGCTTGCATGTTAAATTCTTAGTGTTTTAAATAGTTTGAATGCTTGCTATGGCCTCTATGTATCCCTATGAGTAGTTTCTATCAATCTTATAAAGTTTTGTTGACAAATTTTTATCACCCCCAAATTTTTATTTTCAGAAAATTGTACGCGGCATGATTATCTTCAGGAAGTTTGGCTCTAAGAAGAACTCCAAGGGTGTTATTGGGGAGTCTTCTGATAGTGATCTCCACCCTCGAAGGTTGGCGGAGGTACGACCGTGTGAATGGTCACACACCCCGTTTCTGGAAGAGGCTGGAATTCTTCAGGAGTTCATGCAAGATGTTGCAAACGCTGGCCTCACCGACTTCATCACAGATGAGTGTGACCAGCACCAAATCCTCACCAACATCTTTGTTCAGATTTTTACTTTCCTACCTAAGAATAATCCTCCTGAAGTGAGCTTCGGTTTATATGCTGAAAACCATCAGATACCACTTACTGAATTTTGTGATATATGCTTGATCCCTTCTGATGGGAGCTAAGCCGAGCCTAGGCCGGCTGGGTTTTAGGATTTTTATTGCACTTTGACAGTGAGAGATGAGAGAGGGATGTCAGCCACCACGGCTGCTAGCATACACTTTCCTGTCGTACATTATTTTGCTTTATTTGTTGCTAAGTGCTTGCTTGCTAGAAAGAAAGTAGGTGCGCTCAGTGCACCAAACTTTGCTGTTTTACGTCGAGCACTAGAGGGCGACAACACCCATAACTTGGGGGCTATTGTGGCTCGTCACCTCCATCTTAATAAATCACAGGGTGAAATACGTGGTGGGATTTTTGCTACTCGTTTGGCGGCTCACTGCTACCTCTTGAGCACTGCGTTGGTTTTCCCTTGAAGAGGAAAGGGTGATGCAGCAAAGTAGCGTGAGTATTTCCCTCAGTTTTTGAGAACCAAGGTATCAATCCAGTAGGAGGCTACGCGCGAGACCCTCGCACCTACACAAAACAAATAAATCCTCGCAACCAACGCGATAAGGGGTTGTCAATCCCTACATGGTCACTTACGAGAGTGAGATCTGATAGATATGATAAGATAATATTTTCGGTATTTTTATGATAAAGATGCAAAATAAAATAAAAGGCAACGAAAATAACTAAGTATTGGAAGATTAATATGATGGAAGATAGACCCGGGGGCCATAGGTTTCACTAGTGGCTTCTCTCAAGAGCATAAGTATTTTACGGTGGGTGAACAAATTACTGTTGAGCAATTAACAGAATTGAGCATACTTATGAGAATACCTAGGTATGATCATGTATATAGGCATCACGTCTGAGACAAGTAGACCGACTCCTGCCTGCATCTACTACTATTACTCCACACATCGACCGCTATCCAGCATGCATCTAGAGTATTAAGTTCATAAGAACATAGTAACACTTTAAGCAAGATGACATGATGTAGAGGGATAAATTCATGCAATATGATAAAAATCCCATCTTGTTATCCTCGATGGCAACAACACAATATGTGCCATGCTGGCCCTACTATCACTGGGAAAGGCCACCGCAAGATTGAACCCAAAGCTAAGCACTTCTCCCATTGCAAGAAAGATCAATCTAGTAGGCCAAACCAAACTGATAATTCGAAGAGACTTGCAAAGATAACCAATCATACATAAAAGAATTCAGAAGATCCAAATATTGTTCATAGATAAACTTGATCATAAACCCACAATTCATCGGTCTCAACAAACACACCGCAAAAGAACATTACATCGAATAGATCTCCACAAGAGAGGGGGAGAACATTGTATTGAGATCCAAAAAGAGAGAATAAGCCATCTAGCTAATAACTATGGACCCGAAGGTCTGAGGTAAACTACTCACACATCATCGGAGAGGCTATGGTTTTGATGTAGAACCCTCCGTGATCGATGCCCCCTCCGGCGGAGCTCCGGAACAGGCCCCAAGATGGAATCTTGTGGATACAAAAAGTTACAGCGGTGGAATTAGGGTTTTGGCTTCTTCTCTGATCGTTTGGGGGTACGTAGGTATATATAGGAGGAAGGAGTACATCAGTGGAGCAACAGGGGGCCCACGAGGGTGGAGGGCGCGCCTGGGGGGGGTAGGCGCGCCCCCCTACCTCGTGGCTTCCCTATTGGTTGCTTGACGTAGGGTCCAAATCTCTTGGATCATGTTCGTTCCGAAAATCACGTTCCCGAAGGTTTCAATCCGTTTGGACTCCGTTTGATATTCTTTTTCGGCGAAACTCTAAAATAGGCAAAAACCAGCAATTCTGGGCTGGGCCTCCGGTTAATAGGTTAGTCCCAAAAATAATATAAAAGTGAATAATAAAGCCCAATAAGGTCCAAAACAGAAGATAATATAGCATGGAGCAATCAAAAATTATAGATACGTTGGAGACGTATCAAGCATCCCCAAGCTTAATTCCTGCTCGTCCTCGAGTAGGTAAATGATAAAAACAGAATTTTTGATCTGGAATGCTACTAGGCATAATTTGAATGTAATTCTTCTTAATTGTGGCATGAATATTCATATCCGAAAGATTCAAGATAAACGTTTAATATTGACATAGGAATAATAATACTTCAAGCATACTAACTAAGCAATTATGTCTTCTCAAAATAACATGGCCAAAGAAAGTTCATCCCTACAAAATCATATAGTTTAGTCATGCTCCATTTTCGTCACACAAGAATGCTCTCATCATGCACAACCCCGATGACAAGCCAAGCAATTGTTTCATACTTCAGTAATCTCAAACTTTATAAACCTTCACGCAATACATGAGCGTGAGCCATGGATATAGCACTATGGGTGGAATAGAGTATAATGATGGGGGTTGATACGTCTCCAACGTATCTATAATTTTTGAGTGCTCCATGCTATATTATCTATTGTTTTGGACATTATTGGGCTTTATTATCCACTTTTATATTATTTTTGGGACTAACCTATTTACCCAGAGCCTAGTGCTAGTTTCTGTTTTTTCCTTGTTTTAGAGTATCGCGGAAAAGGAAAATCAGACGGAGTCCAATTGACCTGAAACTTCATGGAACTTATTTTTGGAAGGAAAGCAACCCGCGAGACTTGGAGTCCTTGTCAAGGAAGCTTCGAGGAAGCCACGAGGTAGGAGGGCGCGTCCTCCACCCTCGTGGGCCCCTCGTGGCTCCCCTGACGTACTTCTTCCGCCTATATATCTCCATATACCCTAAAACAATCGGGGAGCACAATAGATCGGGAGTTCCGCCGCCAGAAGCCACCGTAGCCACCGAAAGCCAATCTAGACCCATTCCGGCACCCTGCCGGAGGGGGAAATCCCTCTCCGGTGGCCATCTTCATCATCCCGGTGCTCTCCATGACGAGGAGGGAGTAGTTCTCCCTCGGGGCTGAGGGTATGTACCAGTAGCTATCTGTTTGATCTCTCTCTCTCTCTCTCGTGTTCTTGAGGTGATACGGTCTTGATGTATCGCGAGCTTTGCTATTATAGTTGGATCTTATGATGTTTCCCCCCTCTACTCTCTTGTAATGGATTGAGTTTCCCCTTTGAAGTTATCTTATCGGATTGAGTCTTTAAAGATTTGAGAACACTTGATGTATGTCTTGGCGTGCGTATCTGTGGTGACAATGGGATATCACGTGATTCATTTGATGTATGTTTTGGTGATCAACTTGCGGGTTCCGCCCATGAACCTATGCATAGGGGTTGGCACACATTTTCGTCGTGATTCTCCGGTAGGAACTTTGGGGCACTCTTTGAAGTTCTATGTGTTGGTTGAATAGATGAATCGGAGATTGTGTGATGCATATCGTATAATCATACCCACGGATACTTGAGGTGACATTGGAGTATCTAGGTGACATTAGGGTTTTGGTTGATTTGTGTCTTAAGGTGTTATTCTAGTACGAATTCTAGGGCTGTTTGTGACACTTATAGGAATAGCCCAATGGATTGATTGGAAAGAATAACTTTGAGGTGGTTTCGTACCCTACCATAATCTCTTCGTTTGTTCTCCGCTATTAGTGACTTTGGAGTGACTCTTTGTTGCATGTTGAGGGATAGTTATGTGATCCAATTATGTTACTATTGTTGAGAGGATTTGTACTAGTGAAAGTATGAACCCTAGGCCTTGTTTCCTAGCATTGCAATACCGTTTACGCTCACTTTTATCATTAGTTACCTTGCTGTTTTTATATTTTCAGATTACAAAAACTATTATCTACCATCCCTATACCACCTGTATCACCATCTCTTCGCCGAACTAGTGCACCTATACAATTTACCATTGTATTGGGTGTGTTGGGGACACAAGAGACTCTTTGTTATTTGGTTGCAGGGTTGCTTGAGAGAGACCATCTTCATCCTACGCCTCCTACGGATTGATAAACCTTAGGTCATCCACTTGAGGGAAATTTGCTACTGTCCTACAAACCTCCGCACTTGGAGGCCCAACAACGTCTACAAGAAGAAGGTTGTGTAGTAGACATCAAGCTCTTTTCTGGCGCCGTTGCCGGGTAGGTGAGTGCTTGAAGGTATATCTTTAGATCTTGCAACCGAGTCTTTTAGTTTCTTGTTTTATCACTAGTTTAGTTTATAAAAGAAAATACAAAAAAATGGAATTGAGTCTACCTCATACGCTTCATCTTTTTAATATCTTTCGTGAGTATGATGGAAAGGAAAATTGTGCCAAAGTGTTAGAAGAAGAATGCATTAAAATGTTTGGCACTAAATCTTTGAATGATGAGCATGATTGCAATGTTGTTTGTATGAATTCCTTGAATATCCATGATGCTAATGATATGCAAAGCCACAAGCTTGGGGAAGCTATGTTTGATGAAGATGATATTTTTTGTTCCACAAGTTTTGATGAGAAAATTTATTATGATGAAAGCATGCCTCCTATTTATTATGATTATATTGATGAAAGTGGATTTGGAGAGGTCATGACTTTATTTTGTGATGAATCCACTATTCTGGAAGAGGTTCCAATTGATTATGAGAACAAAGTTTCTATCTATGATGATTATTGTGATGACTTGTATGCTATAAAGAATAATGATATCCATGAAACTTGTCATCATGATTTTAGTTTTCAATTGGATTATGCCTCACATGATAATTATTTTGTTGATTTTGCTCCCACTATTATTCATGAGAAGAATTTTGCTTGTGTGGAGAGTAATAAAATTTCTATGCTTGTAGATCATGAAAAGAATGCTTTATGTGATAGTTATATTGTTGAATTCATTCATGATGCTACTGAAAATTATTATGAGGGAGTAACATATGCTTGTAGGAATTGCAATAATATCAAGTTTCCTCTCTATGTGCTTAAAGTTTTGAAGTTATGCTTGTTTTGCCTTCCTATGCAAGTTGATTCTTGATCCCACAAGTTGTTTGATCACCAAATCCCTATGCATAGGAAGTGTCTTATACTTAAATGTGCTAGTCATATTCTTCATGATTCTCTCTTTATATTTCAATTCTTATCTTTTATGTGAGCATCATTGAAATCATCATGCCTAGCTAGGGGCGTTAAACGATAGCGCTTGTTGGGAGGAAACCCAACTTTATTTTTGTTCCTTGCTTGTTGATCCTGTTTAGTAATAAATAATTTATCTATCCTCTGTTTAGATGTGGTTTATGCTTTTAATTAGTGTTTGTGCCAAGTAGAACCATTGGGAAGACTTGGGGAAAGTCTTTGCGATCATGCTGTAAAAAACAGAAACTTTAGCGCTCACAAGAATTGCTGCCATTTTTTTTATTGGAGAGTGCTATTTAGTTAATTATTTTTGTAGATGATTAATAGATAAATTCCTCACGTCCAGAAATTTATTTTAGAATTTTTGGGATTCCAGAAGTTTGCGTTAGTTACAGATTCCTACAGACTGTTCTGTTTTTGACAGATTCTGTTTTTAGTGTGTTGTTTGCTTATTTTAATGAATCTATGGCTAGTAAAATAGTTTATAAACCATAGAGAAGTTGGAATACAGTAGGTTTAACACCAATATAAATAAACAATGAGTTAATTACAGTACCTTGAAGTGGTGTTTTGTTTTCTTTCGCTAACGGAGCTTACGAGTTTTCGGTTAAGTTTTGTGTTGTGAAGTTTTCAAGTTTTGGGTAAAGATTCGATGGACTATGGAATAAGGAGTGGCAAGAGCCTAAGCTTAGGGATTCCCAAGGCACCCCAAGGTAATATTCAAGGATGACCAAGATCCTAAGCTTGGGATGCCCCGGAAGGCATCCCCTCTTTCATCTTCGTTCATCGGTAACTTTACTTGGAGCTATATTTTTATTCGCCACATGATATGTGTTTTGCTTGGAGCGCCATCTTATTTTATTTAGTTTTGCTTGCTTTTTGAATAAAATACCAAGATATTAAATTATTAAATGGGAGATTCTTCACATAGTTGCATAATTATTCGACTACTCATTGATCTTCACTTATATCTTTCGGAGTAGTTTGTCATTTGCTCTAGTGCTTCACTTATATCCTTTTAGAGCACGGTGGTGGTTTTATTTTTAAGAAATAGATGTATTCTCGTGCTTCACTTATATTATTTTGAGAGTCTTAAATAGCATGGTAATTTTCTTAAATAATCCTAATACGCTAGGCATCCAAGAATAGTAAAAACTTTCATATAAGTGTATTGAATACTAAGAGAAGTTTGATGCTTGATGATTGTTTTGAGATATGGAGGTAATAATATCAAAGTCGTGCTAGTTGAGTAGTTGTGAATTTGAGAAATGCTTGTGTTGAAGTTTGCAAGTCCCGTAGCATGCACGTATGGTAAACGTTATGCAACAAATTTGAAACATGAGGTGTTATTTGATTGTCTTCCTTATGAGTGGCGGTCGGGAACGAGCGATGGTCTTTTCTTACCAATCTATCCCCCTAGGAGCATGCGCATAGTGCCGAGGTTTTTGATGACTTGTAGTATTTTGCACTAAGTATGTGAGTTCTTTATGACTAATGTTGAGTCCATGGATTATACGCACTCTCACCCTTCCATCATTGCTAGCCTCTTCGGTACCGTGCATTGCCCTTTCTCACATTGAGAGTTGGTGCAAACTTCGCCGGTGCATCCAAACCCGTGATATGATACGCTCTTTCACACATAAACCTCCTTATATCTTCCTCAAAACAGCCACCATACCTACCTATTATGGCATTTCCATAGCCATTCCGAGATATATTGCCATGCAACTTTCCACCATTCCGTTTATTATGACACGCATCATCATTGTCATATTGCTTTGGATGATCATGTAGTTGACATCGTATTTGTGGCAAAGCCACCGTTCATAATTTTTCATATATGTCACACTTGATTAATCGCAATCCCGGTACACCGCCGGAGGCATTCATAAAGAGCCATATCTTGTTCTAAGTATCGAGTTGTAATTCTTGAGTTGTAAGTAAATAAAAGTGTGATGATCATCATTCATAGATTATTGTCCCAAAAAAGGCAAAAAAAGAAAGAAAAAAGGCCAAATAAAAAAAGGAAAGGCCAAATAAAAAAATAAATAAATGGGACAATGCTACTATCCTTTTGCCACACTTGTGCTTCAAAGTAGCACCATGATCTTTATGATAGAGAGTCTCTTGTTTTGTCACTTTCATATACTGGTGGGAAATTTTCATTATAGAACTTGGCTTGTATATTCCAACAATGGGCCTCCTTAAGTGCCCTAGGTCTTCGTGAGCAAGCAAGTTGGATGCACACCCACTTAGTTTCTTTTGTTGAGCTTTCATACATTTATAGCTCTAGTGCATTCGTTGCATGGCAATCCCTACTCCTTGCATTGACATCAATTGATGGGCATCTCCCTAGCCCATTGATTAGCTGTGTCGATGTGAGACTTTCTCCTTTTTGTCTTCTCCACATAACCCCCCATCATCATACTCTATTCCACCCATAGTGCTATGTCCATGGCTCGCGCTCATGTATTGCGTGAAGGTTTATGAGTTTGAAATTACTAAAGTATGAAACAATTGCTTGGCTTGTCATCAGGGTTGTGCATGATGAGAGCATTCTTGTGTGACGAAAATGGAGCATGACTAAACTATATGATTTTGTAGGAATGAACTTTCTTTGGCCATGTTATTTTGAGAGGACATAATTGCTTAGTTAGTATGCTTGAAGTATTATTAATTTTATGTCAATATGAACTTTTATCTTGAATCTTTCAGATCTAAATATTCATGCCACAATTAATGAGAATTATAATAAAATTATGCCAAGTAGCATTCCACATCAAAAATTCTGTTTTTATCATTTACGTACTCGAGGACGAGCAGGAATTAAGCTTGGGCATGCTTGATACGTCTCCAACGTATCTATAATTTTTGATTGCTCCATGCTATATTATCTACTGCTTAGGACATTATTGGGCTTTATTATCCACTTTTATATTATTTTTAGGACTAACCTATTGACCCAGAGCCTACTGTTAGTTTCTGTTTTTCCCTTGTTTTAGAGTATCGCAGAAAAGGAAAATCAAACGGAGTCCAATTGACCTGAAACTTCACGGTACTTATTTTTTGAAGGAAAGCAATCCGGGAGACTTGGAGTCCACGTCAAGGAAGCTTCGAGGAAGCCGCGAGGTAGGGGGGCGTGCCCTCCACCCTCGTGGGCCCCTCGTGGCTCCCCTGACGTACTTTTTCCGCCTATATATCTCCATATACCCTAAATCGATCGGGGAGCATAATAGATCGGGAGTTCCACCGCCAGAAGCCTCCGTAGCCACCGAAAGCCAATCTAGACCCGTTTCGGCACCCTGACAGAGGGGGAATCCCTCTCCGGTGGCCATCTTCATCATCCCGGTGCTCTCCATGACGAGGAGGGAGTAGTTCTCCCTTGAGGCTGAGGGTATGTACCAGTAGCTATGTGTTTGATCTCTCTCTCTCTCTCGTGTTCCTGAGGTGCTACGATCTTGATGTATCACGAGCTTTGCTATTATAGTAGGATCTTATGATGTTTTCTACCCCCTCTACTCTCGTGTAATGCATTGAGTTTCCCCTTTGAAGTTATCTTATCGGATTGAGTCTTTAAAGATTTGAGAACACTTGATGTATGCCTTGCCGTGCGTATCTATGGTGACAATGGGATATCACGTGATTCACTTGATGTATGTTTTGGTGATCAACTTGCGGGTTCCGCCCATGAACCTATGCATAGGGGTTGGTACACGTTTTCGTCGTGATTCTCCGGTAGGAACTTTTGGGCACTCTTTGAAGTTCTATGTGTTGGTTGAATAGATGAATCTGAGATTGTGTGATGCATATCGTATAATCATACCCACGGATACTTGAGGTGACATTGGAGTATCTAGGTGACATTAGGGTTTTGGTTGATTTGTGTCTTAAGGTGTTATTCTAGTACGAACTCTAGGGATGTTTGTGACACTTATAGGAATAGCCCAACGGATTGATTGGAGAGAATAACTTTGAGGTGGTTTCGTACCCTACCATAATCTCTTCATTTGTTCTCCGCTATTAGTGACTTTGGAGTGACTCTTTGTTGCATGTTGAGGGATAGTTATGTGATCCAATTATGTTATTATTGTTAAGAGGACTTGCACTAGTGAAAGTATGAACCCTAGGCCTTGTTTCCTAGCATTGCAATACCATTTACGCTCACTTTTATCATTAGTTACCTTGCTGTTTTTATATTTTCAGATTACAAAAACTATTATCTACCATCCATATACCACTTGTATCACCATCTCTTCGCCGAACTAGTGCACCTATACAATTTACCATTGTATTGGGTGTGTTGGGGACACAAGAGACTCTTTGTTATTTGGTTGCAGGGTTGCTTGAGAGGGACTATCTTCATCCTACGCCTCCTACGGATTGATAAACCTTAGGTCATCCACTTGAGGGAAATTTGCTACTGTCCTACAAACCTCTGCACTTGGAGGCCCAACAACGTCTACAAGAAGAAGGTTGTGTAGTAGACATCAGGGGTTATGTGGAGAAGACAAAAAGGAGAAAGTCTCACATCCACAAGGCTAATCAATGAGCTATGGAGATGCCCATCGATTGATGTTAATGCAAGGAGTAGGGATTGCCATGCAATGGATGCACTAGAGCTATAAATGTATGAAAGCTCAACAAAAGAAACTAGTGGGTGTGCATCCAACTTGCTTGCTCACGAAGACCTAGGGCACTTGAGGAGGCCCATTGTTGGAATATACAAGCCAAGTTCTATAATGAAAAATTCCCACTAGTGTATGAAAGTGACAAAACAAGAGAATCTCTATCATGAAGATCATGGTGCTACTTTGAAGCACAAGTGTGGAAAAAAGGATAGTAGCATTGCCCCTTTTCATTTCTTTTTGGGGGGGCATTATCTTTTTTTGGCATTTCTCTTTTTTTATTGGGACAATGCTCTATTAAATGATGATCATCACACTTTTATTTATTTACAACTCAATGATTACAACTCGATACTAGAACAAGGTATGACTCAATATGAATGCCTCCGGCGGTGTACCGGGATATGCAATGAACCAAGAGTGACATGTATGAAAGAATTATGAACGGTGGCTTTGCCACAAATACTATGTCAACTACATGATCATGCTAAACAATATGACAATGATGAACGTGTCATGATAAATGAGACGGTGGAAAGTTGCATGGCAATGTATCTCGGAATGCCTATGGAAATGCCATAATAGGTAGGTATGGTGGCTGTTTTGAGGAAGATATAAGGAGGTTTATGTGTGAAAGAGCATATCATATCACGGGGTTTGGATGCACCGGCGAAGTTTGCACCAACTCTGAATGTGAGAAAGAGCAATGCACGGTACCAAAGAGGCTAGCAGTGATGGAAAGGTGAGAGTGCGTATAATCCATGGACTCAACATTAGTCATAAAGAACTCACATACTTATTGCAAAAATCTACAAGTCATCAAAAAACCAAGAACTACGCGCATGCTCCTAGGGGGGTAGATTGGTAGGAAAAGACCATCGCTCGTCCCCGACCGCCACTCATAAGGACGACAATCAAAGAACACCTCATGTTTCAAATTTGTTACATAATGTTTACCATACGTGCATGCTACGGGACTTGCAGACTTCAACACAAGTATTTCTCAAATTCACAGCTACTCAACTATCACAACTTTGATATCACTACCTCCATATCTTAAAACAATCATCAAGCATCAAACTTCTCTTAGTATTCAAAACACTCATAAGAAAGTTTTTACTAATCTTGAATACCTAGCATATTAGGATTATTTAAGCAATTACCATGCTATTTAAGACTCTCAAAATAATATAAGTGAAGCATGAGAGATCAATAGTTTCTATAGAACAAATCCACCACCGTGCTCTAAAAGATATAAGTGAAGTACTAGAGCAAAACTATATAACTCAAAAGATATAAGTGAAGCACATAGAGTATTCTAATAATTTCCGAATCATGTGTGTCTCTCTCAAAAGGTGTCTACAGCAAAGATGATTGTGGTAAACTAAAAAGCAAAGACTCAAATCATACAAGACGCTCCAAGAAAAACACATATCATGTGGTGAATAAAAATATAGCTCCAAGTAAAGTTACCGATGGAAGTAGACGAAAGAGGGGATGCCTTCCGGGGCATCCCCAAGCTTTGGATTTTTGGTGTCCTTAGATTATATTGGGGGTGCCATGGGAATCCCCAATCTCAGGATCTTGCCACTCCTTGTTCCATAATCCATCAAATCCTTACCCAAAACTTGAAAACTTCACAACACAAAACTTAAAGTAGAAAATCTAATGAGCTCCGTTAGCGAAAGAAAACAAAAGACCACTTCAAGGTACTGTAATGAACTCATTCTTTATTTATATTGGTATTAAACTTACTGTATTCCAACTTCTATATGGTTTACAAACTATTTTACTAGCCATAGATTCATCAAAATAAGCAAACAACACACAAAAAAACAGAATCTGTCAAAAACAGAACAGTCTGTAGTAATCTGTAGCTAGCGCAAGATCTGGAACCCCAAAAATTCTAAAATAAATTACTGGACGTGAGGAATTTATATATTAATCATATTCAAAAATAATTAACTAAATATCACTTTCCAAATAAAAATGGCAGCAGTTCTCGTAAGTGCTAAAGTTTCTGTTTTTTACAGCATGATCGCAAAGACTTTCCCCAAGTCTTCCCAACGGTTCTACTTGGCACAAACACTAATTAAACACAAAAAACACAACCAAAATAGAGGCTAGATAAATTATTTATTACTAAACAGTATCAAAAATCAAGGAATAAAAATAAAATTGGGTTGCCTCCCAACAAGAGTTATCGTTTAACGCCCCTAGCTAGGCATAAAAAGCAAGGATAGATCTAGGTATTGCCATCTTTGGTAGGAAATCCATAAGTGGCTCTCATAATAGATTCATAAGATAATTTAATTTTCTTTCTAGGAAAGTGTTCCATGCCTTTCCTTAACGGAAATTGGAATCTAATATTTCCTTCCTTCATATCAATAATTGCACCAATTGTTCTAAGGAAAGGTCTACCAAGAATAATAGGACCTGAAGGATTGCAATCTATGTCAATAACAATAAAATCTACGGGCACATAGTTCCTATTTGCAACAATAAGAACATCATTAATTCTTCCCATGGGTTTCTTAGTAGTGGAATCCGCAATGTGCAAGTTTAAAGAGCAATCGTCAAAATCACGGAAACCTAACAAATCACCCAAATCACACAAAGCATAGCATTCATGATCTTTAATTTTAATTTTAATAGTTGGTTCCCACTCATCATAAAGTTTTCTAGGGATAGAAACTTCCAACTCAAGTTTTTCTTCATAAGATTGCATCAAAGCATCAACGATATGTTTGGTAAAAGCTTTATTTTGGCTATAAGCATGAGGAGAATTTAGTACGGATTGCAACAAGGAAATACAATCTATCAAAGAGCAGCTATCATAATTAAATTCCTTGAAATCCAAAATAGTAGGTTCATTAACATCAAGAGTTTTGATCTCTTCAATTCAACTTTTATCAATTTTAGCATCAAGATCTAAAAACTCCGATTTTTTGGAACGCCTTCTAGGTAAAGGTGGATCATATTCAGTCCCATCGTTATCAAGATTCATATTGCAAAACAAAGATTTAATAGGGGACACATCAATAACTTTTAGATCTTCATCTTTATTTTCATAGTTTTCCGGCTTAGCGGCCATCTTATTAACTAAGGTAGCCTGCTTATCCGAAATTTGAGCTATTAACTTCTCAAGACAAGCAATTTGGGATGCCAAACCATCAAATTCTTTAGACATATCATTGAGCTCTTTATTCATATAGCTCATAAAGCTTTTTGTTCCTTAAGCTCGTTTCTAAAGAAATTATTATGCTCAAATTGTAAGACCATAAAAATCCTAACGTTGTTTCGATTTCTTCTAACCTTTTAAGGTGAAGATCACCAAATCCGGGAAGAGCCATCGTAACAAACAAGCAATCCAACACACAAGAAAACAAGAAGCAAGGAAAAAGAGGCAAACGGAAAAGAGAGGGAGGATAGAGAGAGAGAGGGCGAATAAAACGGCAAGGGTGAAGTGGGGGAGAGGAAAACGAGAGGCAAATGGCAAATAATGTAATGCGGGAGATAAGGGTTGTGATGGGTACTTGGTATGTTGACTTTTGCGTAGACCTCCCCGGCAACGGCGCCAGAAATCCTTATTGCTACCTCTTGAGCACTGCATTGGTTTTCCCTTGAAGAGGAAAGGGTGATGCAGCAAATTAGCGTAAGTATTTCCCTCAGTTTTTGAGAACCAAGGTATCAATCCAGTAGGAGGCTACGCGCGAGTCCCTCGCACCTACACAAAACAAATAAATCCTCCTCGCAACCAACGCGATAAGGGGTTGCCAATCCCTACACGGTCACTTACGAGAGTGAGATCTGATAGATATGATAAGATATTTTTTTGGTATTTTTATGATAAAGATGCAAAATAAAATAAAAGGCAATGAAAATAACTAAGTGTTGGAAGATTAATATGATGGAAGATAGACCCGGGGGCCATAGGTTTCACTAGTGGCTTCTCTCAAGAGCATAAGTATTTTACGGTGGGTGAACAAATTACTGTTGAGCAATTAACAGAATTGAGCATACTTATGAGAATACCTAGGTATGATCATGTATATAGGCATCACGTCCGAGACAAGTAGACCGACTCTTGCCTGCATCTACTACTATTACTCCACACATCGACCGCTATCCAGCATGCATCTAGAGTATTAAGTTCATAAGAACAGAGTAACGCTTTAAGCAAGATGACATGATGTAGAGGGATAAATTCATGCAATATGGTAAAAAAACATCTTGTTATCCTCGATGGCAACAATACAATACGTGCCTTGCTGCCCCTACTGTCACTGGGAAAGAACACCGCAAGATTGAACCCAAAGCTAAGCACTTCTCCCATTGCAAGAAAGATCAATCTAGTAGGCCAAACCAAACTGATAATTCGAAGAGACTTGCAAAGATAACCAATCATACACAAAAGAATTCAGAAGATCCAAATATTGTTCATAGATAAACTTGATCATAAACCCACAATTCATCAATCTCAACAAACACACCGCAAAATAAGATTACATCGAATAGATCTCCACGAGAGAGGGGGAGAACATTGTATTGAGATCCAAAAAGAGAGAAGAAGCCATCTAGCTAATAACTATGGACCCGAAGGTCTGAGGTAAACTACTCACACATCATCGGAGAGGCTATGGTGTTGATGTAGAAGCCCTCCGTGATCGATGCCCCCTCCAGCGGAGCTCCAGAACAGGCCCCAAGATGGCATCTCGTGGATACAGGAAGTTACAGCGGTGGAATTAGGGTTTTGGCTCCGTCTCTGATCGTTTGGGGGTACGTAGGTATATATAGGAGGAAGGAGTACGCCGGTGGAGCAACAGGGGGCCCACGAGGGTGGAGGGCGCGCCTGAGGGGGGGTAGGCGCGCCCCCTACCTCGTGGCTTCCCTATTGGTTGCTTGACGTAGGGTCCAAGTCTCCTGGATCATGTTCGTTCCGAAAATCACATTCCCGAAGGTTTTATTCCGTTTGGACTCCGTTTAATATTCTTTTTCTGCGAAACTCTGAAATAGGCAAAAAACAGCAATTCTGGGTTGGGCCTCCGGTTAATAGGTTAGTCCCAAAAATAATATAAAAGTGAATAATAAAGCCCAATAATGTCCAAAACAGAAGATAATATAGCATGGAGTAATAAAAAATTATAGATACGTTGGAGACGTATCACTCATTTCGAGGTCGAGATATGCCCTCATGATTACCCTCTGACCAAGGTCTACCTAGACAGGGCAGCCATGGAACACCATCATTTTCTTGCAAGAGATTATCCTGATATCCCCATTCCTTATAACCTGGTTTTAGCGTTAAAACTCGTGATATTATTCCACTGCCTGCACCTACTTTGTTTGATTCTGCTGCCAGGGGCGGATATAGGATCATGTCTGCGGACATCATCGCCTACCGGAATGCTCAGGCTGCTACGGAAGCGGCACAGGAGGAGCCTCAACAGTGGGACGAGTGGATGCCCGCTCCTCAGCACCCCTACTACCCTCCAGGCTACTGATCGACTACCAAGTTAGGCCAAAAGCCTAAGCTTGGGGGAGTATGTGTTTCCACCGACTTTACATTCATGTTCACTTATTCCATTTGTCGGTGCTCACACTTTTTCATTGTATTATCCATGCTTAGATTTATTTTCTTACTTTCTTCTTGTGTTTTTGAAAAACTTTAGAAAAACAAAAAAAATTTAGTTGTAGCTAATTTACTTTCTATGCATTCTTAGTAGTATTATCAAAAAGAAAACCCAAAAAGATTTCCTTGTTCTTCTTTTGCTTGTTGGGAGCTTTCCCGTGTAAATAGTTTTTCTCATTTTTGCTTTTCTCTTTTATTTGCTTGTTCAAGAAAACCAAAAACTCCAAAAATATTTTAATGTGTTTCTCTGAATTTCTTTTCTTTTTATTCGAATTGTACCGAGGAGAAGACCACGATGAAAATGTTGAGTGGCTCTCATATGAATAATTGTTGAACTAATAAAGAGCACATTTTACCTTGTCTTCTCCCGTTGAATAAAATATTTGAAGATTCCAGCTTAGTCCATGGCACTCTTGTAGTATTATTTTCATATCATTCGGTCGTGCAAGTCAAAGGAAATAATGACGATATCCGATGAACTGGTTGTGGCAGAGAGAAACTGGTATGAGCTCGACTTGTTCTGTCTGTGTAAATATGTTTAACCTAGTATCCATGATTCAGCCCATTATGATTAAACATGTTTGCAATGACAATTAGAGATTATAGTTTCTCATGCCATGCATAAGTAGCTGGGAGTTGATAATGATTTATCTTGGATACCAACATAGTGTTAAAATAATTGTGATGTAGTATGATGATATGGTATCCTCCTCTGAATGTTCAAGTGGCTTGACTTGGTATATGTTCATGCATGTAGTTGAATCAAAACCAACATAGCCTCTATAATATTTATATTCATGGTGTTCATATCCTACTCATGCTAGTGTTCAATGTTACTTATGCATAATGCATGGTTATGATCGTTGTTGCTCTCTAGCTGGCCGCTTCTCAATCTAATTGCTAGTATTCGCCTGTACTAAGTGGGTATTCTGCTTGTACATCAAAAACCTTAAACCCAAAGTTATTCTAGATGAGTCCACCATACCTACCTATATGCGGCATTACCCTGCCGTCCTAAGTAAATTTGAATGTGCCACCTCTAAAAACTTCTAAAAAATTATCCGTTTTGTGTGTCTGGATCATTCATGGAACGACAGGAGGTGGTCGGTATCTTCCTAATCGGATTATTCTCGGGTCGAGTGTTTATTCACTCGCCATCGCATGAGAAAAGGGCGGTAATAGGGATGCCCAGTCCCAAACTGCAAAATACAAAAAGAGTTAATCGCTTGAATAATCAAACAAAAACTCCCAATGGAGTCAAAACCTTTACTTTTATCGCTTGGGAACCGCCACTAGCCTGTTTAGCATGGGAGGTATTGATAACTAATAGTCGTGAAGTGAATGAGAAGGGTGCATGCCTCAAAATATCATTTATCTCTGTTTTAAAAATTGAGCTCTGGTACATCTGCAAATCACTGCTTCCCTCTGCGAAGGGACTATCTATTTACTTTTATGTTGTGTCATCACCTTCTAAAACAAGCGTCAGAAACTGAGCAGAGCACAGTTGTCATGATTTATGCATTGTGTGTAGCTAATGTTGGGTGCATCATGACTGGATCTTTTCTACCAGGAATTACAATGTTTAGTCGCTGCTAGAACTTTGGAGGTGCTCTGCATTTATGTTTTGCGGTCTTAGAAAGGGCTAGCGAGATACCACTATTGTCATATTATATCATGGTTGTTTTGACAACGTGTTGCTGTTTGAGATATCTTATTATTGCTCACTAGCTGATTATGTCATTGATATGAGTCATTATAATCTTTAAGAGTTATTGTCGACATGGTTAGTTATAATGTTGGTTGAAAACCTAGGTGCTGTTTAAGCTTATTTATGCAAACAACAGCAAAAGAGTTCGTAAAAGTTTTTCTTTTTCACTTTCAGTTTATCAACTGAATTGCTTGAGGACAAGCAGAGGTTTAAACTTGGGGGAGTTGATACGTCTCCAACGTTCCTAACGCTTTTCCTTTTGTTTTGGACTCTAATTTGCATGATTTGAATGAAACTAACCCCGGACTGACGTTGTTTTCAGCAGAACTACCATGGTGTTATTTTTGTGCAGAAAAAAATTCTCGGAATGGAACGAAACTTTGCGAGGAATTTTTATATAATATATAAGAATTTGGAGCCAAGACCTGCCAGAGAGGGGCACTTGGGTGGGCACAACCCACCCCAGGGTGTGCCCCCCTCTCCTGGCGCTCCTAGGTGGGTTGTCCCCACCTGGTGGCCCCGCAGACCCTGAAACCAACGCTATAAATTCCTATTTTTGGAGAAAAAAAATCATGGAGAAAGAATTATCATGATCCATGAGACGGAGCCACCGCCAAGCCATGTTCTTCCTTGGGAGGGCAGATCTAGAGTCCGTTTGGGGCTCCGGAGAGGGGGATCTTCGTTCTTCATCAGCACCAACCCTTCTCCATCGCCAATTCCATGATGCTCCCCATCGGAAGTGAGTAATTCCTTTGTAGGCTCGCTGGTCGGTGAGAGTTGGATGAGATTCATCATGTAATCAAGTTAGTTTTGTTAGGGCATGATCCCTAGTATCCACTATGTTCTTAGATTGACGTTGCTATGACTTTCCCATGCTTAATGCTTGTCACTTTGGGCCCGGGTGCCATGATTTTAGATCTGGACTGTTTATGTTATCATCATTATATCCATGTTCTAGATCTGATCTTGCAAGTTATAGTCACCTAATACATGTTATGATCCAGTAACCCCGGAGTGACAATAACCGGGACTTCTTCCGGTGATTACCGTAGTTTGAGGAGTTCATGTATTCACTATGTGTTAATGCTTTGTTCCGGTTCTCTATTAAAAGGAGGCCTTAATATCCCTTAATTTCCAATATGGACCCCGCTGCCATGGGAGGGTAGGACAAAATATGTCATGCAAGTTCTTTTAATAAAGCACGTATGAGTATTTACGGAATACATGCCTACATTATATCGATGAACTGGAGCTAGTGCCGAATAGCCCTAGGTTATAGCTGTCACATGATGAATATCATCCAACAAGTCACCGATCCAATGCCTACGAAATTTTCCATATTGTTTCTGCTAAGTTACTACTGCTATCATCACTGTTACACTTGCTACAAAATTACTGCTATCACTGTTATTGTTACTATTGTTGCTGCCACTACTATCAAAACTATCATATTACTGTGCTACTGATTACTTGTTGTAGATAATTAATCTCCAGGTGTGGTTGAATTGACAACTCAACTGCTAATACCTTCAAATGTTCTTTGGCTCCCCTTGTGTCGAACCTATAAATTTGGGTTGAATACTTTATCCTCGAAAACTGTTGCGATCCCCTATACTTGTGGGTTATCAGACTCCAACACCCTGGCCCACTCAAGTGCTCTCTGCCGATCCCACCATGCCCCCTGCTTTGCATCCGCACCCTCCACGTCTAACGCCGTTGCTGTACTCTTTGGCCGCCGCCCAGGCATTGTCGGGCGTCTGCATCCCCCACCCACGTGCTCATTCGACTTGTACAATGGTGTCGTCCACCCAGGATCCATCCACAGCCAGGTACCCTCCACCCCATGTCAACGCCGTCCATGGCGGACACCACACATAGCAGGTGTTCGGCTAAATGCCATTGGGCTTACTTTCGAACTCTGTGTCATTTTTAGAGTAAGATGGATGGCGGGGTACTCCGCGAAGGAGGATAAGTTGGTGTGTGATGCGTGGTTGGCCATATTTGCGGGCTTCGTAGGTAGGAGCAAAAGGGGGTCTTTTGTAAGCGCGTGCATGGTTTGTTTCATGCGCAAAAGCACATTGCGCCCTATGACATGCACATCATCCATTTACACAGCGTCAAGTCCTTAGTGTATCGACGGTACACCATCCAGAACTCCGTCATGAAGTATTGTGCCGTGGTTGATCGGCTGGAGGTAATGTGGCCATTATGCGGGACAACCATGGAGATTGTAAGTTGTGCTTCTTCTTGCTCTATATGTAGATTGATTGATTCATTCACTCATTGTTACTCAACATGTTGTGTAGTATGCACGTGCTACCGTGATATACTACAGGTCAGAGGGCAGACCATTCACGCACATACATTCTTGGTTGAACCTCAAGGGGAAACATGTGTGGGATAACATGATCCATCCATGAAAACTTGTTGAACATCTGGTTAATCTTGTTGAATTTGAACTATTGTTGTACTAGACATATTTGCATGCTTTTTATGGATGATTTGCACTATTTCCTGTCCGAACTTTGATGAATTCCATCACGTTTGATGAAAATCGTCCAATTAGTTGAAATCCAGTTTGAAGTGTATGTGACTACGGTTGGATGGCCCGCTCCCGCATCTGTGTCTACGGACTGGTTCCACCCACTCACCCCCCCCCCCACACACACACACGGTCCGCGAATGGATGCGGTGTTCGGTTTTGGGTCAGTGTTGGAGACACCATTAGAAGTTAGAAGTCCCTCTGTTTTTATTTATTCTGCATATCAACTTTGTCCCAGGTCCAACTATATACAGTTTAAAGAAAATAATATGAACAGTTATAGTAACAAGTATGTATATTGTGCTTATTCTGGATGAGAAAAAACCTACACATTTGAGTATTATTTTTTGTTTTTTGACACAATATAGTCATATTTCGCGTAAAATGACCAAGGAAGGTCATATAAAAATATCAGACTTTGTTTCAAAAAATTAAATAAACTCACAGTGACAAAAAAATGAACATTCTAAAGAAAAAAGAATATGTGGTGACCTAAAATAATTATTGATCTCTTATATTTCATCAATTTAAAATTGTAGCAGCAGGATAAGGTTTTAAATGTAGAAATATTGTTAGGAATGTCATTACATGAGATTTTATATAGTAAAAAGACTCTAATTGTGTGCACAGAGAGTACAACTACATGGTAGGAAATCTACACTAGCCATAGATACTCTATAGCTATCTACTACCTTCGTCCCGATTTATTAGTCTTCCTCGTATTTAGAGTCATATTTTGACCGTGATTTAACTAATAAAATATAAATTATACATAACGAAAATAATATTATTGAAAACTATGTTCAAATACAAGTCCAACAATATATTTTTTGTGATATGCATTACTATTTTGTTAGTTAAATCTATGGCCAAAATTTGGCACAAAAGATGAAGGGAGCCAATAAATCAGGATAGAGGTACTACAAAACAATTCATGTATGTGTAACTATTTTTGGACTATTAAACTTGAATTGGGAAATTAAGCTTTAGTAATATTTCATATTCAATGTTTATGCTATTAGTACTCTCCGACGTGTTAAAAAATGATGGGCGTGTATCGGTGTGGGGTCTTGGACCATCTTTTATTAAGCTAGATACTTTTTTTCTTACATTGAAACGCACTGGTATGTTTGCCAATCTATACCTACTAATAAAGGGAATATGTATTCTTGGTTTGTAACGACATTTTGTAGAAAATCCCTTGACTTTTAGTGCAATCTACACGCAGTACAAAAAATGAGCGATTCATGCTTGCGCATGGACTCGAACTTAGGTTGGCTGAAAAAGAGCACGGCTTGACCGAAACTCAACCATGTTACATGGAATTGTTTAATACTCTCTCCCTAAACTAATATAAGAGCGTTTAAATCACTTAGTGATCTAAACGCTCTTATATTAGTTTACAGAGAGAGTAGATCATATTAAGCCGGACTATCAAACTTGCATGGCCTGCACCGGCAACTGCTCATGGGCCTTTGCATCCAATAAATCAGCCGACATGTTATGATAAATCAATAAAAAATTTAGTCCCCCCCTCTGCCCTCTTGCATCGAATTCTTACGATTTATATATGTCTTCAAGTTTTGTGGGTAACTAGACCATAAAGGCGCGTGTTGCCGCGCCTGCCCACCTTAGAGACATTTTCACAGAATAATAAGACATCTTAATGAAAGAATGATAGGACTATATGAGAAAATTTAGGTATTGGACTATTTGGAACCATCACAATTTTGTTCTATCTCCCACCATATTATTTAATTATATCTTCAAAGTAACCATCCATCTAATTTTGGATTATGGAGACAGTACAAAAGTAAGTTGTAATATGTGCAAAAACTGGCCAAAATGAACTCATCCTTCACATGCATCATAGAAAAAGAACATCTTCATGTGAGTTGCCACGCCCTTCTATCTAGAGAGGAACGTAATAATATCTGGGAGATTTGGACTATATACATATATATAGAACACATATTCATATTCTTTTTGTAAAACTCCTGAATTGTGGATTTCCGTAAAAAGACAGTAATCTTGGAAAACTCTCGATTATTTTAAAGACAAAATCGTTCAAAGAAATCAAAATTTTGATCAAATTTTGTTGAATTTTAGCAAATCATATCAAAAATGAAAAATACATGCATGTATTTGGTTATACCGGTGATGGCCAGAAAAAGCATCAAGAGTTGGTTGTGTAGTATACCTGATAGATCTCTCCGTTGACATGTGAAATGTGAGAGGAACATGAGTACTTGCGTCAGGCTAGATGTAAATTTAAATAAATTTATCGTTCAATAATATGTAGATTGGTGACCAGCCGACCGAGGAATCTCTAGTACGTGTGCAGGGCCAGAAAGAGGCTCGCAAGGAAGATGTGTTATCGCCCCCCCCCCCCCCCCCCCCCCCGTCCTTGAGTTCCAGCCCGATGGACAACCGATCGATCTAATCAAACGGTCACAGACGTCAAAATGCTGTGAGCAGCCGTAGCTCAATCCATTATACTGTTTCTTAATAGGAAGTTGTCTCCAGAATCAATTAGTGAAGGGTAAGGAATGAATTCCAGAAATAAGGAAGGGATGAAGGTTTCTTGCCTCCGAACAAATCGGGATAATAAGGAAGGAAGGTGCGAATAAACCGGACGGTCAATCATCAATTAGACATATATAAAAGATGAAATAGAAATAAAGAATGGCACGTGGCCTCTCGGCGGAATAAATCAGTGGCGAATCATCAATTGGGCTGAGTGAATTCCGGCGGGACTGAAAAAGAGAAATGCTTATTTCATTTGTTTCTTTTTCTTTACATCTCATTAGCAGAATGTCCGTGCGTTGCTACGGGCTACAATGCATGTAAATAAAATAAACAAATGATTAAGGTCATCTTTAAGGTCGAAGCTCATTTTTTCCTCATACGTCCAAGCATGTTTGAACACCAAATAAGCGTCCAGTGGGCTCCCAAAAATCCAACCGCCTGTACCCCCAATTCAAACCCATATAGAGGGTTCTGGTTAACCAAACAATTCACCATGTTATCTCAAACACCTGGTCCCCACAACACTGGTTAACCGAACAATTCACCATGTTATCTCAAACACCTGGTCCCCACAACAAAAACACAACCCCACGACGCACTTTCCCTTTTCCTGTCGAACCCTTCCCTTCCCACTCGATTTCCCACTAGAGCCCTATCCTTTAAAACCGTATGACGTCCACGCCACCTTCGTCATGGCACTTCTTTCCTTCACACCGTACTTTCCCATAGACCGTCAAGGAGGAGCCCCCTCCCCACCAACCACCCCGCTCTCTGCCCTGATCCCCTCCCCCCTCCCCCCGTGTTCATGCCGATCCGCCACCATCATCAAGGAGGACGAGGCGTGTGCCGCCCCCGCCCACAAGCCAAGAAGACAGATCCAATGTCTCCTGAGAAATTGCCGCATTGTAACATACAGTTGAATGTCGTGCATTATCACGAAACAAAATATGATGTCCATTATTGGGCTTGCAACTGATATGCTACCATGTCCATTATTAACTCTTGAAGTAATAAACCAATGCATTTACCTTTCGATCCTAACCAGAAAATTGTATGACTTGATCAAAAACAATATATGAATTGCTTGCTCATGCAATTTGCTTCAAAGCCATCTCTAATGAAATGCAATTTGCCATATTTTTTAAAGTAGGGAAATTATTCCGCTCATAACTGAATAGACCAATCCCAACCCCCGCCCCGCTCACTCTAAACCCTCACTCTTATAAAAAAAATCCACTAACTCATGTTCTTAGTGAGCCAGTGATCGATGACGCCGCAGCAGGATAACAAGGGACAAGGACAACAACCACCTTCCTATCTTAGTTCTAGTACCTCCTAGTTCTAAATTGGACCCACCATTCATCCCGGGCTCTAACACAACAGTGGAACACAAAAAAAATTCAAACAATGTACCAGCATTTCTGTTCTTCGAGCATGGAGGTGTGAGCTTTTCAAGTGGAGCGAGGCACTGTGATAAGAATACCAACAAATTAATAAAAGGGACCGGTTGTGTAAACTAAAAGGAATATAACCTCCAAGGGAGTGAGTAAATAGTTTAACCTTTGTAATGCGCATACATTTACTGAGACATTTTCTTTCCAGTTTTTTTCCTACTTTTTCCTAGAGTATGTGTAAGAATAAAATTTTATAGATTGAAGGTGGATTTTCATCCTAACGTGCATTTTCTATTCATGGTCAAGTACAGTTCTCTGCAATAACAAGCATAAATGGACTGAACTGAGTTAGAGTAAATGGCAAAAAAATGCCGAGTATAGTACAATTGTTGTTCATCTAAAATCATCACAGTATGAAAATTGTTCAAGCATATGGGATTAAAGTGTCAACTTTTTCCCCATAGTAAAAGAAGGGAGAACCAATTGGCCATAATCGCAATATGGACAAAGAAATAGGAAGAAAAACTTTACAGGATGCAACATGAGATGGAGAGGCATTCTAATAAAATAGGTCATTGCCCGTGTGTTGCAAATAGGGCATAAACAATTGTGTCAACCATGTATTTTAGTATTGTCAACTTATTTACCAACTCATCACCCTTTTTCTTCTTCCTCTACCCACCATCTCCGCCTATCTAATACATTCTTGCAACCATACTCAATGGCACATCCAGCTAACAATCAAATTTCAATATATTTTAGTAGATTCATAGAACTATATTGAGATGAATATGAAATATACATAGTTCTCAATAAATAAAGCTAATGGAAAGGTACATCTTGTTATAATTTACATTGAAGCTACATATAACCGAATTTTTTGTTGTGGTAACAAAGAAAAGAAAACTACCCCTAATTTGACCAATTGTAAAAAAACTATGAAGAGAATCTTTAACAACCTAGAAAAGGCCTTGACCGCTGTATTCACTTGTTCTTCGCAAGAAATAATTTAGTATAGAGAATCTGTCACCATTTTGGGTCGTAGAGAGGTGAGTTTTTCTGAGCGGTAGGAGGAGGTTCCTCCCAGCTCCATTTGCAATAACCTACTGAGTGAATGATAATGCTGACTTGTTTGAGAAGTTGTTTGCTAACAAAAGGAAAGCTTAGAATATTTGATGTCTATATCAATTGGAGAATAGGTAAGCTTCAATATAACCCAGAAATAACTTGGCACGTTTGAATATAGTAGAGATTCTTTAAACCATGGTCATACATACTCACTCCGTCCCAAAATAAGTGTCTCAACCTTAGTACAACTTTGTGCTAAAGCTAGTATAAAGTTGAGACACTTATTTTGGGACAGAGGGAGTATTCGTTATCAGCAATGATCAAGATGTACTTACTGCTACTATATTTTTTCTCAAACTTTGTTGGAATAAAATTATAGTAATTCACAAAGAAATTAAAGGTAAGTAGGTAGCTATTTAATGTAACTACTACAAAGATGTTCATATTTATTTTTGTAAACAGATGTATCAAATGGTGTATCAATTAATGAAATATAAGTACCACATACTTTGGACAAAGAAGAGACCCGCAGATAAATAACACGGTTAAAAAAACAAGTACTGAAATATAAGTGTTCCGCATTAAGCTTGCTAGTAAGAAAAGGACCTCTAAAACAATAATTCTAATACCTCAAACCTCCTTATAGCAGTAAGAAAAATATCAGGAGATGGCTTGCTAGCTTTCACCTCCTCACCCCCATGGCAACTTGATACATCAGGGCAAACACTTCCCAGTGGTTACAAGCCTTCAGTGCAAAATGACAAATATCAGGAGATGGCTTGCTAGCTTTCACCTCCTCACCCCCATGGCAACTTGATACATCAGGGCAAATAGTTCCCAATGGTTACAAGCCTTCAGTGCAAAATGACATTCATGGGTTCTGAAGACATCACCAAGAAATATCAGGTTCTATATGATTCTAACTTACTGAGGAACATAGAGCAACGAAGAAAAGTGCAGTACATTAAATCAAGGCCAAATGATACATTTCATGCATAAGCGAGCAGAAAAATAAATGGTGTGTAACATTTTTTTCCCTTCCAATAGAGAGACTCTTTGTATATTTTAACCAGTGATTACTTCTTGTTACACCAACTAAACATAGTTCTAAATGCTACCAACATTTTTTATGAAACAAAGGACAACAAAAGTTAACTCCCCTCGCATCGGAACTTCGTGTCCTTTCAACTCTGAAATTCCAGAAAAGGTAAGCATACAATAATTTTATAGTGTATAATTATACTAAAGAAGAACATGCTATGTGTGTCGTCAACGCAAGTTGGCATATTATCATTGAGAGCATATATTAGTACACAGTGTGATGATAATTGGAACCGGATGTGCTATCAGCATGTCTTTCTCCTGGCGATATTAAACATCATGGTGCAACAAATTACAAATATTAGTGTTAACATAGGTTAATATATATTACTTATGTGTGCAGTTCAATATACTCTGAAAAAAATTTGAATTATTCCTAACTATCACCATCAGATCTAGGCAAATAAGCATTATAATCACAGCCTGAGCCAGAACTTAGGATTGAGGAGGGATTGGGAAACCCTCAAAGAAAGGAAGAAGCTCACCAAAACACAGTTACAGGCCCCAACTATCTCGACCTTGCGCTCAAAACGGCTTGAAAGAGTGATAAGGGATCAACAAGAGTGCCAGTCGCATAAAGCTTGTTCAGATTGCCAAGGCCTGGTTGCACCTGACAGCAAGACAAAAACTTGAAATTTGGAGTCCGAATGTGGTTAGACAAGCTGCAATAACCTCATATTGATTTTGATCCGACATGTGCATTAAACATATCATGGACCATGATTGAACAGAGCGACCGCTGCAAAATAAATGTATAACAAGAGCGGGCAGCATCAACATGTAATAGCCGTGTATTGTTATCTATGAGTGTTGTCGCTAGTGAACGCATACAGTTGCAGTTGCACTTCTGCAACCTAAAGGGGAAAGAAAAATCCAGTTGTTAACCCAAAGGACTGGAAAAAATTCATTACAAAAGAAAAAAAACAGCTTTCCTAAGTTCACTTGCTGGGTGAAAAAATCAGCTATTATAAAAGTGAGCTCCAGATTTCAGCATGTATCATGCAGTTTTGTGTATATGGTTCACACATGAAAAAAGGATTTTGGCCAGTTCTAGGACATGGCATTTGTGGCCTGATAAAAGATTAGTTTGTGCTATCTTCAGGACAAAATGGGCACGTGAGTTACCAAACCAGAAGGGGAGGCCATGAGTATAGGTGGACTGAAACTTCTTGCTCGGTTGGAGCTTAATGAATCTGATCAATAGAAAATGATTTAATTATTTGAAATTAGTATACTAAAAAATGTAAGGTACATTGCAGAAACAACAGATTAGCAAAATTCAATAATGCAAAACCGAACCCACCATAGGGGAAGCATAGAAAGAAAATCATCGTCTGAACCCTATTATCCTAATCCACCTACAGATCCAATTTATATGCATCATGCCATGGAATTTCCAAAAGCATGGCTGCAGCCGCTGGCAATGATGTTGACCCAATGGTGCTTGTGCGGGCGAAGTACATCGCTATTGGGCTTGTCGCCGAGGAGTTCTGCAACTCACCGCAGCCTCAGGTCGAGAAGGTCAAACCCTCAGGGTGGGATTGGATCCAGCTTCCCCGTAGCATCAGAAGTTCGAGTCCATCGCAATGATGTGCCGCGCGACGACGAAGGACGGAGGATGAGAGGAAGATCGGCGAGGAGGTATCGATAAGGAGAGGCAGCAAAAGCGACGTGGGCCGGTGGTGTGTTGGCGGGTGCGAGGGGACATTGAGGACAGCGGCCAGCGTCGTGCGCGAGAGCACGATGGCGCCTGCGGAGGAGCCAATCGAGCGGCGGGTGTGGCTGGCAGCTGCTAACCCTAGCGTGCCGTGCTTTTGTTGACACAGAGACGTGGGTTGGATCTCATTCTCTTGCAGCGCTTGGCCCATGTATGGGTGTGCGGGCAGGGACGAACCGATGACCATCAAAGAAGCGGTAAAAGAATCGGTAGCGGGGATGCCTTCGATCGATGGTACGTTGGGCAGGAACGAACGACATACTAAGAGTAGAGGTTAGGAAAGGTAACAATCGATGCGTTAGGAAAGTTAGGATTTTGATTTGATTTTTGTGAAAATAAGGTTTTATTGTTTGGTAACGTGATATTATTACATGCTTGTTTGTGACGTGCCTAGTTAGGAAAGTTTAAAAATTAGGATTTGGAATTGATTGTGATGAAACTAAATTTTATTGATTGGTAACGCGCTATCAGTTCCTGCCCGTTTATAACGTGTCTAGTTAGGAAACTTTGAAAAGATTAGGAAATTTTTTATTCTGAGAGTAAAAAAATCAACGTGAGAAGAGATGCTGATGGGATGTGAGACGAAAATAAACCGGACGAAAATAAACCAGACGAAATATAACCAGACGAAAATAAATCATGAACGCAATCTTACTAACTCAGACATTAGTAGTAGAGATACCTTAACTAACCACCAAATGCTTCATCGTTTATGTATTAGGGGCTAGAGACTATTCACCCGTTGCAATGTACTTACACAACTTAAAAGATAGAGCAAGAGCTAGAGACATATATCCCGCAAAACAAAAAGGGCTAGAGCATATTACAGTTTTTTTACCCATTGTTACAATGCATGGGCATTTTCGCTAGTAGTAACTTAAATATAGAGCAACAATTGTTCACAAACTTTCCTCACACATTGACAAAAAAGAACTCCAGGTAGGCTCCTCTCACTCACTCTCTCACCCTTACGTAATAATGATGCTGACGGCACAAAGTTTATGTTATCTTAACCTAACTAGAGTAGCTGTTACGGCAGCGGCTCGCGCTTCCATGGAAACCGGAATGATGAGTTGGGCGGCAGCCTCGAGGCGGCGGCCGGCGCGCGTGTGGGGAGACAGACAGAACGGAGCCTGGCTGCACCCTGAATTTCTCACACACGCCGATGCACCACCTTTCTCTCTCAAAAGTTTAGCGCTGAATTTTAGCCAACGAAACGCCCTCGTCAGCCTGCCCGTGCGACCGCATGCATTGTCCCCTCAGATTAATTTACCTTCCTCCCACCATCCTGATCTAGTAGCCATGGGTAATTCCTCCTGTTGTTTATTTCAATCATCCGTCAGGAAGGATGACATGAGACGAGATGGGCTCAACTTCAGAGTATTCTCCGAGCAGAAATAAAGAAGAGGTTTTGTCAGGTGTTCTGTCTGTCTGCCTGTTAACACAAGACATCAAATAATCCTATAAACTTGCGTCATTACCACACTTACTTGGTATGTTTTGAGTAGTAAATTATGTCATTAGGCTTCAAATTTCTAATCAATTTCGAACTGTGACCTGAAACCCACGACACTCCTTTTCAGTACGTATGCTATGCTTTTGAGATGTTGCACGCTGCTCTCTCTGACAGACCACACTGTTGCGTTGTGCATGGATCGGTTCCTTTTCCGAGGAAACAACGTCCCTTTTTCCTGTCGTGAAAATCATGGAGTGATAGGTGGAAAAGAAATGTGCCTAAGCCCCTGACGAAAGGACCTTTTCTTTCCGCCATGGGAGAGAGCTTGCCGTACCTTTTGGCCTTTACCACTTTAGAAGTATGCAAAGGAGGTGAGGTGGCTTTCTCCCCGACCTACAAAGCTTCTACTGTTCCTGTTTCCTACTACCTGTTGGCCATGAAAGATGCACGGCTACAGAATTATTGGAAAATGGCACGCTATCAACTATTCCCTCCGTTCTGAATTATAAGATGTTCTAACTTTTTCCCGATTTAGATGTATATGAACGCATATTAGTGTGTTCATTCATTTCAGTCTGTATGTGACATCTATAGAAGTGAACGGAACTTTGATACGATAGCCTAGATTCCACATCCTAAAGGTGTATTATTTTATAGCGAGAAATTTATTGCTCATCTTGAATCGGCATTACAAGTGTTCATGCACGCAACCATCCAACCATCATCTAGTATGAAGTTTGAGAAAAATACACCATCACCAAGATGTAAGCTGCGAGCCATCTGCACAATTTTCTCCACCCTTCCTGCCCATCTCCTCTTTACTAAATAGCGGTTCTTTCCTGTTCAGTTTCTACGTTCGTACGTGATTTGTTCATGATTCTAGGTTTGGTTGGGTTTGTGAGGCTGCTTCGGGCTTTCAATTTGTGGTTGGCTGGGTGGTGCTTTGAGAGAGGGTTGTTTTTTTTTCCCGTTGGTTGTCCTAATGTACACCGGTGTCCCCAATGACCGACTCTCATTTTTCTATAGAAGGAATAATGCCTTTCAACTCAAAAGTTTAAGAAAAATAACCAGATCGATGCAAACGTTGAACATTTTGGAAGCAAACACCAAATTTATGGTAAAAAAGGGGGAGCTAAAAATGGAATCAGAGAACATCAAGCTATGAAGAGTTGACGTCACCAAGTGACCTTCTTGAATGCAATGAACCGTCAACGAAATAATGCCATTACGATTGCTTCCATACACTTACTCTATTGATCAATATATTCTAGTAACTCTACTTTCTACATGGGCGTCCACAATATACGTGCATAACCAAAGGCCACCTATTTTGTTTGACAAATAAATCTTACTCCTATGTCGAATGTGGAAGAGTGGGTTAGGGGAGGGGTAGTGCCATTTTGGCATAACCAAATAGTCGAATGTGACCTCCTATTCCATACATTTTTGGTTTGCCAGCGTGGAAGAGTGGGTTGGGAAAGGGGTAGTGCTTAACTATTCGACTATTTGGTTATGCCAAAATGGCATGCTTGATACTGATAATTAGAGTATTTAAGTGCTTAAGGGTTTTAGGGTTTCGGGTTTAGGCTCAGTTCTTGGAGAATTGTGGACTAGTGCATGCTCAAGGTCCCCATGTGCTAGCAAAAGAACTCTGGATTCCCCATTCATATTGGCTGTTAGGTTTATTTGGTGAGAACAAAATAGCAGAGGCTTTGACCAAACCTACACTTCAACTCATGGGCTTCAGGACAAGATCAAAGCGGAGGATAAGCCATGGGTTATTGTGTGCATAGATTGGATATCTGTGCATGGTAGTGTAGATTTTTTGGGGTCATATGATCCATGGTTTCGCTTTCGCTTTCTCTTTCTTTTCTTTGTGTTGGCTAGTGTTGTGGAGAATTGTTATCGGGGTTTTGCCGGTTGTAGCTATCTTTCTATCTATATGTTCCTTTGCATTATCAAGATTGATTAATTTTTGAAAAATTCCACATGTTCTCATTTGCGAGCTGCACAAGAATTGTTTTGTGTCTATAATAGTAGTGAACAATGCATCTGCTATAGACATATTTTTTTTCTTTTGGTAGCCCTCAAATAAGCATATTTTTGTATGAAAATTACATGCACTTACTAGTAAGAATGCAAATATAAATGTGCAAACTATTTCATAATCTTCTAAAACTTTTAAATGCTGTTTTCAATTATTTTTGTAAATGGGACCCGAGAAACCAGGGCCCGTTTTGCAGTTTCCAAAGATAGCCATCAGTAAAATCAAAATGCTTTGCTAGTTTTTCTGGTGAGAGACAAGTTTTATCTATCTATCTATCCATATGTTTAAAAGCCTTTGCACTAGGGAGAAGACCGAAAGAAAGCCGAGAAAGCTGGAGTGCCTCCCTCTGGCCCACCACGCCGTACGGCTGCGCCTCCCTCCACCGGCAAAGCGTGCTCCATTGTCTTGTCCCTTGGACTATCCGTCCCCTTTGCTTAGGCTTTTTAATCAGTATAGTATACTCCTATTAGTAACACTAATCACTGTTGTAATGCTAAGCAACTGCCTGAATATTGCAATTTCTTTCTTGGTTTTGGCTCCCAAGTAATGTGGCTAATGAAGGAACCCCTTAATTAACTGAAATATATTACTATGCAAAGCCAAACTTAATACTAGTAGTAGCAGTGCAGACATGCATGCATGCTTTGATGCTTCCTCTGCAAGGGATGTGTCTGCATCAAGCTTTATCTTCTCCTTCAGTTTCAGTCTCAGTTTCTGCCTGCCTGCCTGCCTGCTTGGTTTTCATGCAATGCCAACACACAAACTGTTGCTGCTACCATCCCTCAAAATAGTCTTTTGATTTGTCAGGACAGGAGGCGCCATGCCATGCAACAGTTGGGCAAGAACCTGTCTGCATGCCCCTATATCGTGTACTAGATCTCCATGCAACCGATATACAGCAAATATATGCAGAGATACTATCAAATGTACAATGCCTGTGGGGGTCAATAGTTAATAATGCAGGCAGTAGAGCACACATGTACATGCAATGTTCATCATCAGGCCAAGTGGATATTATGAATCATACCATGTACCTTTGCTTGTTTTCAGTGACAATCTGACAGCTCCATCTTACTAGGTTGTTGCTTGCTTGCTTGCTTGTTTGCACATACATACACAAAGTTCCAAAGATATACTAGTACTAAATGGAGCTGGAGGCTGAAGCAATGCATGGTACATGCATATCCATATCCTGCATTTGGGCATGCCAATGATCAGGGCAACACCATGCATGTCACATGGAAACATTGAAGTAGTATAGTTTTGCATCACACACAAAGTGCACACGCACTGTTTGAAATGCACTCCTCCTCCTGAGCTATCAGGATTAATATTAGCAGCAGTTTCTGCAGGTGGGGCCAACCCAGGATTAAACAAGGCTCTTGCAGGGGCTGTCTGCTCTTGGAGGGGCAGTGCCTGGCCGTCCTTCATGCAAGTGCGTGCCACTGGGTCTCTTGTTGCTTGGCATGCCAAAAAGGTGGGCTGCCAAAAGCAAAAATATGTGTCTACCTAGTGTCCAGTGACAGGCATTCGCCATTGGAGGCAGCCAAGCAGCTGTGTTTATAAATGAGCACCTCCCCTGCAACTGCAACTTCCATTCCCAGTTTCAGCATCAACACCTGATCTTTAGTCTTTGCTCCGTTCTATCTTGCTTGTCCCTTGCAAGTTTGAGTGTAGAAGGAGCGAGCTGAAGAGAGCTAGCTAGATAGACAAGGGAGAGGACAGTTCTTGGCTTATATTTACAGGTCAGTTACTTCTCTGTGGTTTGCATGAGCAATACTTGTCAAACATGCTGTTTGCATCTCTGGAAGAGTCAGAGGATGTTCACCATCATGAATCATGCTGTCAAGCATGACCAGAGTTTCTTCCTTTAGATGGATGCTTAGAAGTTTTTGAAATTTTAATTATAGGTTCTTCCACATTTCAGCAGGCTTAGAGCAAGTTTGAGTTTGAGGAGAGATGGGCAAGTTTGTGAGGCAATGTGACATGGAGGTCATGAAGATGGCCATGCTCAAGCATGAGGAGACCTTCAGGCAACAGGTACGTAGCAATTAATCTTCTTCGGTTCTTCTTCACCAGATATAGCAAACTGTTGCGTGCTATGAACTGCTAATCATTTGCGTTGCTAATCACCTTGCGCAGGTTCACGAGCTGCACCGCCTGTACCGCATCCAGACACAGCTCATGGGGGCCGACCTCAGCACCCGCCGGCAGCCGCGGCGGCGCGGCAACAAGCAGCCACGCCGGGCGCTCAACCTGCAGCTCCCCGCCGACGAGTACATCGTTGGCGCCGCCGACGAGGACGACGACGGCTGCGGCACCGGGGCTGAGCTGGAACTGACGCTCGCCGTGGGAGGGAGGAGGACCGGCTCCGGCACCGCCCGCAAGAACAACGTTAGCAAGAGAGGACAGGCCAAACACGACGGCGCCGGCGGCTTCTCCTCCCCCTTCGCTTCCGACTGCTCCGGGGGCACGAGCCTTTCGTCGTCGCCGCCGTCGTCGGCCGAGTACTCGGAGAGCGCCTTCGGGGTTGCGCTCCACGGCGGTTACCCGGGGGTGGCGGCACCGCCGCCGTGCCAGAGAGCCATGACGTTCGACCTCGGCGTGGCGGAGGCGATGAAGCAGCACCAGTCGCCCTGGCAGCTGGTGCAGTGCCAGTACCTCAGCCTCAGGATGACATGAACGAATCAACTCCTTCGAAGCTCGTTGATCATATATATCATCATCACCATCCAAGCCATGGCCATGGCCATGGCATGATCGCATCGTACTACTTAGTAGCTTGTGTTGCATTGTGGAAGCAAGTAGCCATGAGTATTCCTTATCTTTTCTTTCCCTTTTTGCTGTTGCTTAGATGTGTGCCATTGATGGAGCTCGGGGAGGACCGGGTTCTGAATTCCGATCCTCATCCCAAGCTGCTGCTAATTGGTTAATCATGACAAATGAGTGCATGCTGATTGATTAGTCATCGATGTTCAGAGCCGAGACTGGTGTGAATTGATGAATAATATGCCATGTTCATGATTTGTACTCCATTTTTTGATGCGTGCATGCATGCAAAGGTTCACAGGAAAAAGGTCAATTGCAGTAAAAAAGTGAGGAACAGAAGTGCAGAGAAACTAGTATAGAAAGCATGAAAAGTGAATAGTGGCACATACCACATAGGGAGAAGGAGGCTACGTTTACAGTGCAAAAGGTTACAGTTGTTGATGGACAAGGACAATAGATTTGGTCATGTAGAGTTGCAAATTAACATGGAATTCAGATGTTTTGAACAGAATTACAAAATGGTGGAGATAAGTCATGGACGAGTTGACCTTTCTCTCTCGTCTCTCATGATTGATAATTTGATATCCTGATGGACTAGATCGAGTTCCAGCAAAAAGTTTCGAAAGAAGTTGCAGATTTAAAAAACGGGGAGTGCCGAAAAGAAGTGAAAAGAATGCATCCATTTTTTTTTGCGGGGAAAAAATGCATCCATGGTTGCATAATTAGCAAGGAAAGGGAGTATTCCTAATCAAACGGAGAAGCATGTGAGAGCTAGGCAGGGTGCCTGCCCAAAGCTGGAGAAATCTCAGGTAAACCTTTTTTTCTTGAGAGAGAGAGAGAGAGAGAGAGAGAGAGAGAGATCTAAGTAAACCTTGCGGCGGCAGGAACCAAATGAAATTAAATTGTTCTTGGCGGCAACTCGCATGTGCTTCATGCATGTAGCACTATCTTGGATCCAACAAGACAGTAAGGATTTTTTTTTTTGTTGTGAAAAATATATTAAGGAGACTGCCTTCAGTGGCTTGTACTCAAGTCAAGCCTGACTAACCAACAACAAAGGAACATTTGATCGCACGTACGGTACGTGAAATCCCCGGCAGCACTTCCGGTTGCATCCGAATAAGAAACCATGACAGCAACGGCTAGCAACTGGGGATGCCATGATCTCCGAGAAGATGAGCACGGAAATGGAAATATCAACGTCGTGCTCTACGGCAACCACGCACACAAGAAGGAAAAGAAGGAAAAAGGTGGAGCAATGGAGAAAATCCTAAGATGACATGAATGAAAGGTTCGTCTTTGGGGCTTTTGGCACCTTCTACCTAGAGTTTTAGACCATTCAGTTTGCATCAAGATCTGTGCTATCCTTATATTGAAACTTCTCTTTTTCGTTTTTTTTTCAAATAAGATAACATTTCACCTTGCAGGTCAACTATGCACAAGTGTCACTCTTTGTATAACATGTTTTCGATTTTTTTGATGAAACATAACATTATCAAATTTTTAAATTTCAAATGAGTTGTACCATTTAAAAAATTGTTGTGCCAAATATTCCAAAAACATTTCAGCACATGCTAGTACTTGTGTGATGGTGATTTGCAAAGTTTCGAGTTCAAATGTTCTTCATTTGGGAGAAACAAAAAGAAGAAGTTTACCTGCATGAATTTTGATGCAAAAAGATATGAAGACTGTAGAATTCCTGCTTTACCCACTTAGTGGTCGGGCCTAACCCTACCCCTGCTCGCGTGCGGTGCCGCCGCGCTGCACCAGAGCGCCCCAGCCTCCCCCCCTCCCCCCGGGCGCCACCGCCGGCAACGGCGGCCTTCTCCTCGCGCGCGAGCGGCTCAAGATCGATGCGGTGGATCCGAACTCGATCTCGGCAGTGATGGCGGACAACGACGGCTGGGGTGTGGCGACGAGGCTATAGCCGCAGCGGCGGCCATGCTGCAGCCGCTCAACCTCCGGTTAGGCTTCAGATCGCGGTGCTGCTCCTGGTCTTTGTTCTGCATCATGCGGGCGCCCGGGGCTTGGCAGTGGTGGTCATATCCTCCGTCGGAGGTGGTCGGCTTGAAGCTGGGTGGTCGGATCTCAAGATCTGTCATCTAGTCCCAGTTGCGAGTTGGGGAGACATAGTTGCTTCTGAAAACCGAGCCGATGGCAGGCGATGGTGGCGGTCTGCGCCGCTACTTTGATGAAGGCATCGTCATGTAATTATTGTCGACCCACTCGTGCTGCTCCGGGGGAAACCCTAGGATCTGGTCTTCCAGATCGGATGATGGCGGCACTGCAATGTCGTTTCTCTCTTGGGAGCATCGTTTATGGATCAGCATTGGAAGACAGAGGCAGGAGGTGGAGCGGCTTCATCTTGTACGGAGCTTCGGTGGAGATGTCAAGTCATGCCTGATCGACAGGTGCTACGCTGTGCCATGCCTGTTCGGTAGGTGCTACGCACGACAGATCTTCCAGAGACTTCAAGATGCGTCGGTGGGTGGTACGTGGCGGCATGGTGCTGTGGTGTACGGGCGGCAACCGTGACGTGCTCAACAGTTTACGCACAGGGAGGTGGTGCTGTTGGATGTCGTGGTGGCATTGACGGGATGTCCGGACTGGCAAGGATGATGTGGATCACTTTTCTAAAGATGGGTCAGCGGTTCGATGATGATGTCAGCTTCTAAAACGTATGCATGTGGTGTACGCTTTAGGTTGCTCGCACCGGCTATAGGTTCCGATACGTTATGTGGATGGATCAACGATGACACCAGTTTTAGATATGGGGAGTGAGAGCGCTCAACATTATTGAGTTTGTAGGTGTGAGTGGTGGCTTCAGATGGTTTGATGTATGTTCTTTCAAACCTTTCTTGAATAATTAATAAATATGATTGCATCCATCGATTGATGCAGAGGCGGGGATTTAAACCTCCTTTTCCAAAAAATGAAAACTCTGGTAGTACAATCACAATTTCCCCCTTTTGGAAGTGCAAATCATGGTCCCTTGGATGTATATACTTCCTTATAGCAACTCCACCTGGTCTTCATATTGCAGTCTTGATAATGCATATGGAGCACGCTTCATAAAGTATTGGAGACTAGTGAGGCGATTGTAACATCCGAGAGCAACCCTATTATAATTATTTTGCATGCATTCATCATCATGTCATCATACAATTGCATTGTACAACTCAAATGCTACACTAGAAAATTCTTAAAACGATTTTCAAAAGTTAAATGCTATTTAATTAAATTGCCCTCCTCTTATTTGAATTTAAAGCACCCGTATTCCTTTCAATATGTTGGTGCTTCCCTTGATCCCAAACCTTGTACACATTCTTTTCATAGTATTTGGGAGTCACCCAAATTATTTCATGATTTTAGCACAGGCCTAGATATCTCTCATAGTTCAACCCTATTCATTTAGGTGAATGGAGATATTTTTCAAGTTCACTAGGTAAATAAACTCTAATTCGGATAAATTATTTTGTGTGGCCTCATTACGGTATAGAGGGGTCACATATAAATTTGTGAGTCATTCTAAGTTCGTTTCACTACTACAAAACCGAACAACACTAGCCGGCCAAATTACATCTTCACTGACTAGTTTCTAGACCGTCAGTGCCTCAGGGTCAGCGATGATCGGCCGCCTGGCCTGTCAGTAATGACTTACGAGCATAGACTACTTGACATATCCAGCAATATTGTTTTCAGGCACTTGTTTCTGTTGTTGCCAACCAGGGAAATGAAATTGATTAAAAAAAACATAACACAAAATATATAGGCACACCTCATGCATCATATATTTGCACAAGCACTTCACTTTTCATTATACAAAATCATATATTTAGCCAACATGTACATTTGTTGAACACACTTTGTAGCCAACATATTGAACATAGATATTTTTTTGACACTGACATATTGAACATAGTTGTAAGATCAACAAATATAACTTTATTGTGATGTGGTCATGCTACATCTTAGTCCGGACTAATTCACCCATCTCTCCTGTAGTGCAGGCGCATGGTGGAGGACATGTGATTTAAGGTCTTTTGGCGCAGTGCCACTAAAATATAATCTATCAAAAACAAATTAACAAACAAGTTATGATTTATAATAGTAACACATGAGTACGATAGAACTAAATGAAGATTACTTGGAATAATTATACTTGCCTCCAGATAAGAAGTTGATAGGCCGAAGTAAGAAGATACAAGTCCTGAAGGCAAACTTTTATCATCTAGAGTAGCAAGTGTTTTCTCCTGACCCTTCCACTTCTCTTCAAAACTTTTTGTGCGGTGCAACTAAGACATAATTTCATCACCGCCTTGACATTTTGGTGACATTGTACAGAACAAAATTGACTTGTCTTTACTACATCAAGTGAGATATGTAATCTAAAGCCATAAAAGATGTGTCTATCTCTAGTAGCATGAGTTAAAGAATTTGAGTATTTCTTCAACACCATTAGAATACTCTGACAAAATCTAAAGCATTGGCATAATTCTATAAGCATTATCTATAAAAGGATGTGCATGTAAAAAGTTTCATCATCGGATTAGTGTCCAGTACAACACCATTAGAATATGTTGACTAAAATCTAAAGCATTAACATAATTTTATAAGCATTAGCTATAAAAAATATGTGTAGGTAACAAAGCTTCATCATATGATTAGTGTCTAGAGCAAGACCATTAGCATAGCTTCACCAAAATCTAAAGCATTAACAAAATCTTTAAGCAATCATTTTTGTGCGATCTTTGTTGTGTGTTCATCATTGACTTGCAACTTGTTGTAGTTCATGTCCATCATATTCGCCAATATTTTTTTAACTTCCAAACATTTTTCAACTTGCGGACATTTTTTGAATCCATGCTCATTTATTTGAACTCATGATTTTTTATGTATATGTGGACATTTCTGGAATTCATGTATATTTTCGAACTCCTGAACATTGTTTTCATATTCATGAGCACTTGTTTTGAATTCGCGAACAATTATTAAACTAGTGAACATTTTTCATATTCTTGAATTATTGAACAATTATAAAATATGCGATGAACATTTTTACAACATAATGTTGACCAATTTTTAAATGATTTCACAATATGCAACGAAATTAAATTTGTGAGATTTTTTTAGTTCCAAAGACATTTTTAAGTTTCAAGATTTTGAATTTTTTAGAACATTCTTGAATCACAAACTTATTTTTGAATTCCTGGTTTTTTTCTAAAAAAGTACTAACATTTTTTAATCGTGCACACAACACACACAGTTTTGATGTGTACCTTTTTTTTATAGAACAACAACCCATGGTGTCCCTTGTCTATCAAAGGAAAACAATGTGTAACTCAAAACAAACAGGAACACATACATGCTTCGGTCGACCGGCCCAAAATTTGGCATGTTGCCGCATTGCCGGAAGATTAGGCCAGCCCATGCCCTTCGATCTTAACCACCTCTCCCCCTCGATCCGCTTGGGCAGGAAAAAAAATTCCCCAACGACGCCTGCATCTCTCGCCTCCCCTGTTGGAACGCATGAGTAGCTTGTCGTCGGCCATGGATGTAGCATGGAAGACCAAAGTCCCTGTCATCCATGGATGTGGCATCCACCACCACCACCGTTTGCATCCCCAGCCATCGCTGTCCCAACATGAGTTCTCGCCACTAGTTGCAGCAAGGTCGTTGGCCAAATCCAGGGTTGTGGGTTGCAACCTCTCACGTGCGCGTCCTCGCAGCCTTAATTACTTCATTTTGTGATCCAAAAATAGAGCAGAAAGGATTCTTGCCTTTTTCTCCAGAGGTGACCATGAGTTATCGAACCCACTGGAGGAGGATGCCCTTTAAGCTAGGGTTTCAAACAAGCTTATATTAAAGAAACAATTTCAGATTTTGACCGGATCAAAATCAAACAACTGAAGTGAAACACTTATAATAAAAATAGGCATGAGCATGAGGTCTTAATGCTTACAACCATATATTTGTGACGGGACCAAATATAATCTTAATTTGTGCTATGAAAGTCACCCCTCGAGATGTGTACGAACCGAAGTGGAGGATGTGTCCAAATTGCGTCTTGATCGGCATGCATCCTGCATCAAGAGTCACTTGTCCAATCGAAGGCCCTATCTGTCTTGCAGGGCAACCACGATAATTAAGATGGCAATAATCAGACAAAAATATTGGGCGTTTAATGACTACACCACTTAAATTCCCAGAGATAGGATCCATGTTACTATACTAAACCTTTCTGTCACTGATGGTCAGAATAACACTTCAGGATTTCCCTACCCTTAATCTCTCAGTGGCTCATTCTCCATGCAAGGATGAAGAACACGAACGAGACAAGAGACATCTATAGGCCAATTTTATTTCACACATACATGACGTTAATTCAGCGCACTTCCATTGATCCCTCCAACAAATACATTGGGATGCAAGGCTCTTGCCTTGATCCATACCTTACCATACTACTCACGCGTGGAGATCAGATCACGCGAAGAACACATCATAGAACACATAATGAAGGTAGATTGATCGATAATATGTCTTATAATGGATGTCGTGTGTGATACATGATTACAAGTATGACTAGAGGAGGAAGAACTATGATGGAGATGGAGATGATAACTATGGAGATAGAAAATGACGGCGGTTAGGATTGATGAAGATGGAGATGACTTTTTATTTTATGCGGTTCCTCTCACGGTTGTTTTGTTGACATTTTGGTCTCAACCCCTTTATAAAGTTTGTTCAGGTGGACAAGGAGCATCAGTTTTCCACGCCATATGACCGCTCATGCGAGCGAGGGCGGTCGCATGAAATGCCGTCTTTTGTGTTGGTTCTTCTGGTGCTCCTCCACTTGAATTCTTCTATCTCTTCCTCTACTTTTTTCCTTGTTCTGACTTGATTTCGTCCATATTTAGCTCATTTCTCGTGGAGACACAATAAAGAGAGGATTTATGGAATCCTATGCATTTATTAGTCATTAGTGGCAATATTAGAGTGAATATCTCGGTTTTAATGAAATATATGAGTTTAAACTCAGTGTAGAGGAGTGTAAAAATAACACTCATCAAGCCTCACCGGCGCCAACTCGGTTGCAGCATCGACATACATGGTTGTAACATCGTCGAAATGATTGCAACTCTGGTGAACATGGATGTAGCTTCTATAGTGTACGATTGTAGCATTCGTCGATGATGGCACCGCCAGTTGCAGCTTTGGCGAACATGGATGAAGCTTCTATAGTGTACCATTGTAGCATTGGCGACAATGGCATCCCCGGTTGTAGCTCATGTGTAAAGGGTTGTAGCTCTGGTGAACATGGATGTAGCTTGTGTGAGTATGGTTGCAACAAAACAACAACGACCACGTTTCCCGCTGCATCTCCGGTTGCAGCAAAATCCGTCGCCGGATGCAACCTCTCCTGCAACCGATTCCAGCATACATCATAGCTGGTTCCGACATCCTCATCCACGTCGAATCCAGGAAAAAACCATCGCTAGAAGCAGTGCCAGGGCAGTCGTGCTTGCAGCACGCTGGTCGCCATAGTTAGCACCGGTGGCCTGCCCGGCGCGCAGCAACTGCGTCATCGTTTAGCGGGGAAGATTGGAGTTGGAGCCGACGTGTGGAGAGAGGAGAGGTAAAAAACGAGGTTGGGCAGGAGCTCCATGGCTGACGGCGAGAGCAAAGGAGGAAGATGAGCCGCAAGAGGACCAGATAAGGACGAAAAGAGCCATGCAGTGCGTGGACCCACACTAAATTTGCGGTTAGAGAGCGCCGAAGCGGTTTCTTATCCAATCGCGCGTGCAGCTAGTCGAAGTTTCAACTGGCTGGTCAGTGTTTTTTTTTGAGTCTAAACACACTTTATTATTCAAATAAGTTCATAGGAATACAATGAATGTCTCGTGGGTTTATAAGCCACAAATGGCGCCCAAGATTCAGACCGAAAGCGTGCTTAGCGAGACTATGCGCCTCAATATTGGTGGATCTACCTTCGAAGATGAAGGTACATTGATGAAAGTCTCTTGACGTTTCACTAATCTCTTTGACGATGCTAGCATACGTCCCTCCCGTACCATTCTTGATGTCGTCTGCTACTCCCTGGCAGTCAGTAGCCACAATGAAATCGGACAGGGCCAAGTCTGAAGCTAGTGCTAGTGCCTCCCGGCAAGCCAGTGCTTCGAGAGTTGCGGGCTCCGTGACCCCCTGTATTTTGATTGCTGATGCACCAAAAAACTGGCCATAGGAGTCTCTGCAGATTGCGCTGAACGAGCCATGCAGGTTGTCTCTCGAGACCGCTCCATCAACTCTTATCTTCGCGAACCCCGGCGGTGGAGAGATCCACCTCTGCCTTGGTTGTACAACATTCGGAGCTGAATGCGGAGCACTCTTCTTCGGTTTGCAGTCCTCCAACTCTCTGATGTATCTCATGATGAAGCTATGCGTGCTCAGAGGACTTTGGAAGATTTTTTCATGGAGTGCCTGCCGACGAGCATACCAGAGAGCCCACATGGTAACTGCTACTTGGGTGAATTCAACAGAAGATAGTGTGTCCAAAAGGGAGAACAGCCAACGTCTTGCATCCGGCTCATGGGTGCTGTTTATAGCTTCAACCAAGTCATGATCTTGCAACGCCCATACACATCGAGCAACTGTGCAATAGAGCAAAGAGTGTTGCCATGAGTCTTCAGAGCCGCACAAACCACATCTCGTAGTGGTTGACATGTTCTGATGGTGAAGGACATCAGCTGTGGGGACCGACTGTTGTGCTAGCCGCCATAGGAAGATTTTAACTTTTGATGGTACATCCACTTTTCACAGTCTCTCCCAGGACTTGGTTTCTCTGGCAGTATCTGACGAGTGGCCTCTCCCCTCAAGCCAGGCTTCTCTCCTCATCTTTGTTTCAACAAGCATACGGTAAGCCAAACGGACTGTGAATGCGCCGTTCTTCTCATGTACCCATGACCAAAAATCCTCTATATGCCTCGTACACAAAAGTATCGACATAATTGCTTGTGCATCGGTGGGCAAGAAGATTTGCGAAACTGCAGCTCGGTCCCATTCTGCGCTAGGCAGGATAAGATCACTAACCCATTGAGGTGGATTAGCAGTCAGACTAGCAATAGGTCGCATATTTGCTGGTCTCGGGATCCAGTTCTGATCCCATATTTGCTGGTCAGTGGTAAGCGTTTCACTTTAACAAGGAACAATTTCGGCCCAACTAGTTAGTCACCTTCCCTCCAATTTTTTTGTTAGTGCACTAGCCATGTAACCGAACTAACCTAGCAAGTAGCAACCACTCTCGTCTCAGGACGCGGCTATACCTCGCTTATAGTGAGGCAACCTTCCGATTCGCTAAAGCACGTTGCAGCCACGCGAGCATATGGGCTGGCCCAGTGGCCTCGGCCACGGCCTCTTTTTTGTGTGTTTGTTTTTCTTCTTTCGTTTATACTTACAAATATTCTAAATAAATACTATATTACAAAAAACACTGAACAAAAAACATTTCAAAAACTGTTAACCAAGCATTTGAAAAAAAAGTTAAATTTACATAGAGAAAATGTTTCACATGTATACGAAAAATGTGTACAAAAAATATATAACGGGTGTGAAAACGTGATCATGTATTTAAAAATGTTAATCCAAGCATTTGGTAAAACTGCCGAACAGGTATTTGAAAAATGTTAATTAACAGTTCAAAAAATGTTGAATATGTATAGAAAAAATGTTGACCATGTATTCAAGAAAATGTCAAACTTGTATTTGAAAAATATTAATCAAGCATTTGAAAAATGTTAATTGTGTATAGAAAAATGTTAAAGATATAGGAAAAAATGTTAAACTTTTACATGAATTTTTTTAATCGAGGTTTTGAAAAAATTGTTAAATGTGTATAGAAAAATGTTGACCATGTATTGAAAATATACTAAACTTGTATTTGAAAAATATTAATCAAGGATTTGAAAAAAAGTAAAATGTGTATAGAAGAAATGTTGGCCATATAATAAAAAAATGTTAACCTGGGTAACCTGGTACTGCAAAAATGTTAATCAATCATTATAAAAATTTAATTGTATGTAGAAAAAACATTGACCGTATATTCAATAAATGGTAAACTTGTATTTGCCAAAAAATGAAAAGTATATTAGAAAAGTTTATTAGAAAAGTATATTCGATATATACTTAAAATGTGTATAGAAAAAATGAAAACCTGAGACAAAACAAAAGAAAAACCAACGAAAAGAAAGAAAAGCAGAAGAAAAATGAAGAAAAGGGAAAAATAAATAGTAAAAACAGAGAAAGAAACAAAGAAACCGGTGAAAAAGCTTGAATAAACAAAAACAAAAAACCTGGAAAAACAGTGAAAAAAACTACTCTTTTTCTTTAACAATGTTGCGACCGACTATTCTAGCACAAACCTGACGGTGGCCTGGTGGCTAGCTGTCCCTTTTTTTCGTAGTCTATTTCCTTTAACTATGTGCGAATGGGTTGGCCCGCAAATGTAGACACTTCAGACGAGACCGAAGGAAGACTCGCTATTAAGCAAAATATGGCGCTTCCTATTTAGCGCTGCAGGCGCCAGTTTGTGTGCATTTTGCAAACTGGCGCCTGCAGGTCTCCGCGCTGGGCCGGCCGAACTAACTCTCCTTTCGGCTTTCTAAAAAGGCAAAAAAAGCGCACAGGGAGAAGTTCGATCGAACAACCTCTCTTGTAAGGTGGTACACTCCGCAAACCACTAGGCCGCTAAGGCAGTTTTATTAGGTTACATCTTTTCCACTCTTTTCTTCTTTCCTTTTTCCCATTTTTTAATTTTTGCTTTCATTTTTCGTCCTTATTTGATGATTTTTTTAAATTTGTGAACTCTTTTCAAAAAGATGAACTTTTTCTTCAAGTGAACGAACTATTTTCATTTCTCGATGAACTGTTTGTCAAAATCGTGAACTGTTTTTCTAATTTGATGAACTTTTTTTAAACTCAATGAAATTTTTCAATTTGGATGAAATTTTTCCAAATTCATTAAACTTCTTTCAATTTTTAGTGCCAAGCAACTAACTGGCACTTGAACTGAAAATATATCCTTTGCTGGAGGCGCGAGGGTCCGGATGAACTTTTTTTTAAACTCGATGAACTTTTTCAATTTAGTTGCTGGAAGGAGACTCAGCGCGGACCCTCGCGCCTTCAGCGCATCCTTTTGGGTCGGCCCATCTGCGAGCACCCTGTTTTTTTATTTCGTATCTTTTATTTTTCTTTTTACTTTGCTATTTTCGGTTTTTCAACTTTAAACAATTTGGGATTTGACAAAAACAAATTAAAGAAGAGAATTTTGGAGAAAAGTGTTCAAGAAATCATAAAATGATTGTGGATTATAAAAACATTTCGCATATTAAAAAATTCTCAAGGTTTTGAACAACTTTCATGTATTCAAAAAATTGTTCATCACTTTTAACAAAAAATTGCGAATTGAAATAATGTTCAAGGTTTTTCGAATTGAAATATTTAAAACAAATTTTTAAAAATTGTAAAAATCGTTGCCAAGTTTAAAGAAAACTTCATCAACTAAAAAAACTTCATTGATTCAAAATATGTTCACGCATTTCCTAAACTTGTTCATCCAAAAAAATATTCCAAAATTTCAAAAATTGTTAGCCAACTCAAAAAGTCTTCACATGTTTAAAAATATGTTTGCAATTTCAAAAAATACTCGCAAATTCCAAAAATCTTCACGGTTTAAAATGTTCATGAGTTTGTAAAAATGTTCAAGAATTTGAAGAATGTTCACGATTTCTAAAAAAATGACCATGATTTGAAAATAAATATTCACGAATTTTAAAAATGGTCACAATCTCCTAAAAATCGAAAAATTGAAAGATGTTCATGTTTTGAAAAAAAAATCACAATTTAAAAAGTCACAAATTTGAAAGATATTCATGATTTAAAAAATATTAAAAATTGTTAAAATGTTCCCGATTGCAAAAAAATGTTCACAATTTCAAACATGTTTGCAAAAATAAAAAATAAAAAGTAAATAATTTTTTTAAAGTAGAAAGAAAAAGGAAAAATTTAAAAAGAATGAAAAATTAATAGTAGAAATGTAATAGAAAAACAGTAGGAATCGAAAAATTGGTCCTGGTAAATACATCCTAAAATGGGGCAGGCCAAACAATAATTCAGCGCGCTGGAGGGGCGAGCACTAGGTCAGTCGCGCTCGACCTACACGCCAAATAGGAGACTCCTCGCCCAACGCTATGGGCGACCGAAAGGAATGGGCAACCGACATTAACAAGAGAAAAAACTAAAGGCCTAGCCCAATGGTTGACACAAATCACAACCTACAACCCACAACAAAACAATCAGGACAGAACAAAAGGAACAACAAAAATAGATGACATCATCTTTATGACTTTAAGTCACATTTAGATGTACCTTAGACTGGCCCTCTCGTAAAAGAAAGACATCAAAAGAAATGGACGGTGTTAGGAATAGGTAAAACCTTTGTGTTGGGGATATTACTATCAGCTGAGACCCGCCCAGGAGGGGTCGAGTCAGCCTTAATGGCGGGTTACAGCAGAAAGCCAATATACAGTCAAGATGATAGATTATTAAATATATAGAAAGCCCAAAGGCCTCGGGCCGGCTTAAGGCCCGTTATTACAAACCGTTGTATGGGCAGCAAGACTTGTAAAGAAAGGCATGTAAAAGAAGTCATCGAGCCGGACACGGTGATGAGCCGGCCAGGACTCTGTAGGCCACCGGGCGTCAGCCCGTGTATATAAGGGGATGACCCGGTGGCGGTTTAGGGTAAGAAACAACCAAGTCGAGAACCAAGCCGGCGAGTTGAGCCTCTTGGAGATCGAAACCTCAGCAATACCAATCCCAACTAGACGTAGGCTTTTACCTTCATCGTAAGGGGCCGAACTAGTATAAAAACCCTCTCGTGTCCTTTGTCCCGATTAACCCCTTTAAGCTTCCTAGTGCAATGGCCCTACGACTAAGTCCTTGCTCTAGGACATCTGCCGTGACAATTCCACGACAGCTGGCGCCCACCGTGGGGCCAGCGCACGGTGGATTTGAGTTCTTGAAGGGCAACTTCGAAGGGATCAAGGGATACGCTGTGGGCCGGATGACCAAGAGTCGTCGTGGCAAGATCTACATCGACGACGAAGGCTGGGGCCCCGAGGCCGGCTCAATTGAGTACGGGTACCGGGTCCCCTTCGGCGGAATTCACGTCTTCATCGGCCGGATCGGCGAGTCAGGCCCTGAGCCGGATGTCCACACCGACCTCATCGAAACGGCTCAGCGCGCCGGGTCCGCCCGTGTTCAATCTGTCGTGAAGCATGCCTTCGTAGGCTGCATCCATGGCGGTGAATACTCTGAAGGATCGATGGAAGGCGGGGAGACGGCCATCTACTTTGATACTGCATCATCAACAGGTGAGACGGACTCATTGTACCAACTTCAAGACGGCATGCTCGGGGGCTGTTCCGATGGCAGTAGTATTCCGGACCCCCTTGAGCCGCCGAATTGGGCCAGAGTCTTCACGGCAGGGACACAGCCTGGGCAGAACTCCACCGCAGCGACAGCAGCGGCCACCGGGTCGGCAGTTGCCGGGTCAGGAGACCCCGCGCGCCCCCCGGACTCAGGTTCTCATGTACCTCATGGATAAACTGACGACTCTGTTAACCACTGCGGTAGAGCCGGCGGATAAAGCCCAGCATGACGCGGAAGTGGCGCGCGTGCGGGAGGAGATGGTGCAAGCTAAGGAAAATCTAGCCGCGGAGGAGACCCGGATGGCAGCCGAACGAGCAGCTTTGGATGCTCGTGCTCAGCAGCTTCAAGCAGAAACCTTCCGGCTCTCGGTGGATCTTAATGCATCAAACGAAGTCATGAGGAGGAGGCGGCAGAAAACTCAGTCGCGTCTGCCGTTAACACTGGATCCGAGGAATCTGTTCCATACACCCGGAGCTGGAGGGAGCAACCCGCCAGAGGCAAACCGGGTCCCGACGCCCGGTGCACCAATTCAGCCACGCACCATGGAGCCGCCGCGCATGAATACGGCTCCTCCTCATTATATATCAACACCCCCGGGTCACTTCTCCAACCCCATGGAGAACCTCATTGCGGCATCGGCTCGTTTAGCAGCTCTTCCAATGGAAGGCGACTCACCAGCAACAATTGAAACCCGGAGGGTAAGAGAACTACTTCAAACAGCCTTGGCCCAGCAGGATGCATACTCCTACAGTCGAGACAAGATTCATTCAACTCCTCGCCCAAGCCGGAGCCCGAGCTACAGTAGGCACATGGAATCTGCAGAGATGTCAAGTAATGCTCAACGCCACAACCGGCCATATAGGCATGAACCGGTGCGGGCTGGAGCCCTTAACTTGGCGGATCAGGAGAGGATTCGCCAAGAGGCGGAACGGGCGGCTCAGATAGCAGCAGAGCAGGCGGCTCACCAAACCTTTCCGGCTTATCCAACAACCTCGGTTGAAGCAGGAGTGGTTACAAGAACCGGAGGTGTACCTTGCCTGCTCCCAGCCATACGTAATGAGCGGTTGCCCAAGGATTTCAAGGGACCTCGTAAGGTACCTAACTACACGGCTGACTTACAGTCGGGGGCTTGGATTAAGAGTTATGAGATGGCTATGGAGCTGTTGGAGGTTAGTGATGCTGCAATGGCCAAGTACTTTACCATGATGTTGGATGGAACGACTCGGACCTGGTTGAAAGGGTTACCACCCAATTCCATCGGCTCATGGGCAGAGTTGAAGGCATGGTTCAACCAGAACTTCAAGGGCACGTGTAAGCAGCCGATGTCAATTGTGGACCTGACCAACTGCAAGCAAGAGGATGGAGAATCTACAACCCATTGGGTGCGCCGGGTCAAGGAGATAATACATTCGTCTGACAAAATGGACGCCGACTCGGCCATTTTGATGTTAGAGAAAAATTGCCGTTTTGAACCTCTGAAGCAGAAGTTGGGGCGGCTTAAACGTGACTGTAATGACATGGGAACATTGATGGCGGCTCTTGTCAAGTATGCTGATTCTGATACTACCAAAGACCCGGCGTCTGATGAAGAAAAAGCAATGAAGGGGAAGAAGAACGGCAATGGCAAGGGTCACCAGCATAACCCGGCCAATCAAGGAGGTAATAAGCGTAAGGCTGGTGAGTTTGTTGCTAATACTAATGCGCAGGGTGGTAATCAGCGGCGCAAGGGCAGACAGCCCCCTCGATCGGGCGGGTCAGGCCCCACCCTTGAGCAGTTGTTGAATGAACCATGTCCAAGACATGGCACCCGGGAGAAGCCAGCTACCCACTTGTGCAAGGATTGCACGATCATGAAGGCGTTTAAAAATTCAAACATATTTGATGGGGGTCACGGCCCGGGTGGCGGCTCAGGCGACTTTCAGGGCCCGGGCGCCGGTTCAAGCGGAGGAGGTTTTCATGGTCATCCTAGTCACCATGGAGGATATAATCAGCAACACGGCCAAGGGAATCAGCAGCAACAACAATCCGGCTATCAGAGCAACCCGAAGCAGTTGAGTAGTGGACAATATCATGTCTTTACTACCAGTTTATGTAAGAGAGACCAGAAACTCCACAAGAGGGCCGTCAATGCCGTTGAGCCGACAGTTCCACGTTATTTGCGTTGGTCGGAACAGCCCATTGTGTGAAGCAGAGAGGATCACCCGCCCCAGGTTGATAATCCGGGTCACTTGGCGTTAGTAGTAGCACCTCAGGTTGGTGGGTACAAATTTACTAAGGTACTCATGGATGGAGGCAGCAGCATCAACATCCTTTACTATGAGACGTTTCGCCGGATGGGATTGACGGATAAAAATCTTAAACAATCCAACACTGTTTTTTCATGGTGTGGTGCCTGGTAAGTCGGTATACCCAGTTGGTAAGATCGAGCTGGAAGTAGCTTTTGGAGATGAGTATGACTCCAGAGCAGAAAAATTAACCTTTGAGGTGGTTAAAATCAAGAGCCCATATCATGCTCTGTTTGGGCGGCCGGCTTATGCCAAGTTCATGGCTCGGCCGTGTTACGTATATTTGCAGCTCAAGATGCCGGGTCACAAGGGCACCATTACAGTCCATGGGAGCCGGAAAATAGCCTTGGAATGTGAAGAAGGGGATGTTGCCTATGCTAAATCTATTTGTGCGACATAGGAGTTGAAATTCTACAAGGATCATGTTGACCCGGCGGACATGACGTCATTAAAGAAACCAACAACAGAGCATGAGCCGGAGTTAAAGTTCAAATCAGCTAATGACACTAAGATGGTTGACTTTGTGCCTGGCGATTCATCCAAACAGTTCATCATCAGCGCAAACTTGGATCCGAAATAGGAAAGCACGCTCATCGAGTTCATCCGTGAGAACCGGGACATCTTTGCATGGAAACCTTCAGACATGCCGGGTGTCCCGAGGGAACTCGCTGAGCACACTCTTAATATCGATCCAAAGTTCAAGCCTGTCAGACAGTTTCTTCGGCGGTTCAATGAAGAAAGGCGCAAGACCATTGGAGAAGAAGTGGCCCGGCTCTTGGCGGCCGGGTTCATTGTGGAGGTCTTTCACCTAGAATGGTTAGCTAACCCGGTGCTTGTGCTCAAAAAGAATGGCACATGGCGTATGTGTGTGGATTACATAGATTTAAACAAGGCCTGTCCGGCTGATCCTTTTGCTCTTCCCCGTATTGATCAGATCATTGATGCTACGGCGGGTTGCGCACGGTTGAGTTTTTTAGATGCTTATTCCGGGTACCATCAGATTAAGATGGCAGTCAAGGATCAAGAGAAAACAGCGTTTATAACACCTTTTGGGGCTTTCTGCTATGTGTCTATGCCTTTTGGGCTCAAGAGTGCTCAAGCGACTTACCAACGGTGTGTGCAGAATTGTCTTCATGATCAAATTGGGCGCAATGTTCATGCTTATGTGGATGATATAGTGGTGAGGTCCAGGGAAGAGGAAACCTTGATCACAGACCTGAAAGAGACTTTTGATAATCTTCGAGTTTACAAGATGATGCTTAACCCGGCCAAGTGTGTTTTTGGGGTACCAGCCGGCAAGCTCTTGGGTTTTCTGGTGTCTAACCGAGGTATTGAAGCTAACTCGGAAAATATCAAGGCAATTACATCTCTGGCCAAACCAACCTGCATCAATGATGTTCAACGACTGGCGGGTCGTGTGGCTGCCTTGAGCCGGTTCATAAGCCGGTTATGGGAAAAGGCTATGCCTCTGTATCAGTTGATGAAGAAAACAGATGTGTTTGTTTGGAGCGATGCTGCAGACGCCGCTTTTGAGGATCTGAAGGCACAACTGGCTGAGCCGCCGGTCCTAGCTGCTCCAATTGAGAAAGAGCCGCTATTGTTGTACGTAGCTACAAATTCACGGGCTGTTAGTGTGGCCATGGTGGTAGAACGCAAGGAGACTGGCAAAGAGCATCCGGTTCAGCGGCCAGTTTATTATGTCAGTGAAGTGTTAATTGAGTCTAAGCAACGATATCCACATTGGCAGAAACTTGTTTATGGGGTGTTCATGGCAAGCCGGAAGCTTAAGAATTACTTTCAGGGACATCCAATCACTGTGGTTAGCTCTTCTCCTTTGGGAGACATTATTCAAAACAGAGAAGCTACAGGGCGAGTTGCCAAGTGGGTAATTGAGCTTGGGTCTCATGGGCTGAAGTATGTTCCACGCACCGTGATTAAGTCTCAAGCTCTGGTTGACTTCATCAATGACTGGACAGAGATGCAGATGCCAGAAGAAAAGCTGGACAACACATATTGGACTATTTATTTTGACGGGTCCAGGCAATTAGAAGGCTCGGGGGCTGGAATTGTATTAACTTCCCCACGAGGTGATAAATTTTGTTATGTGTTACGATTGATGTTTCCGTGCACTAACAACGCAGCAGAGTATGAAGCATTGCTCCATGGTCTTCGAGTGGCAAAGGAGATGAGCTTGAGCCGGGTCAGATGTCTTGGTGATTCAGATCTAGTGGCTCAGCAGGTATCTGGCAAATGGGATTCCAAAGACCCTCTCATGGCGGCTTATCGCCGAGAGGTCGATGCTGTTGCAGGATATTTTAAAGGTTATCAGGTGGAACACATTGACCGTTGAAAAAATGAAGCGGCTGATGCTTTAAGCCGGCTGGGGTCTCAACGTAAGCCGGTGCCACCCAACACCTTTTTAGATGTTTTGCATAACCCCTCTGTCAAGTTGCCCACAGAAGAAGATTTAGCTGTTCCTGACCCGGAGGCGCAGTTGCTGGCGGCTCTTCATATTATCCTGGATTGGACGGTGCCGTTCTTGGCTTACATGACCCGAGGAGAATTGCCAGCGGATGAGACCCTGGCTCGACAGATAACTCGGCGGTCTAAGTCCATGACGATTTCGGACGGAAAGTTGTTTCATTGCAGTGTTTCCGGAGCGTTCCAACGATGTGTCTCCCCCGAAGAAGGTCAAGAAATTCTTCGGGAAATCCATGAAGGCGATTGTGGTCATCATGTCGGGTCAAAATCTTTGGTGGCCAAGGCGTTTCGTCACGGTTTTTACTGGTTGACGACTCACGCTAATGCAGAAGATCTAGTCAGTAGATGTGATCGATGTCAAAAGTTCGCACGATGAGCGCATGTGCCGGCTCAGGAACTCCGGCTGATTTCAATCACTTGGCCGTTCGCAGTCTGGGGGCTTGACATGGTAGGACCTTTCAAAAGGTCTAAGGATAAAAAGACGCATCTCCTAGTAGCAGTTGATAAGTTCACCAAGTGGGTTGAGGCGGAGCCTGTGAGTAAGTGTGACGCGGCCACGGCGGTTCAGTTCATGAAAAAAGTTATCTTCCATTTTGGTTTTCCACACAGTATCATCACAGACAATGGCACCAATCTGTCTAAATGAGCTATGGAAGAATTTTGTCAACGAGAGCACATCCGGATTGATGTTTCTTCGGTAGCTCATCCTCAATCCAATGGTCAAGCAGAGAGAGCCAATCAGGAAATCTTGAAAGGGCTAAAACCCCGGCTCATGGTTCCTTTATAGCAAACGCCGGGTTGTTGGGTCGAGGAGTTACCTTCAATGTTATGGAGCATCAATACTACACCCAACAGGTCTACAGGTTACACACCTTTCTTCATGGTCTATGGAGCAGAAGCAGTGTTGCCCAGTGACATCCGTCATGACCCGCCCCGTGTGGCAGCTTATGTTGAAGCTAACAATGAAAAAGCCAGACAAGATGCGCTTGACTTGTTGGATGAAGAAAGAGACTTAGCAGTAGCACGGTCAGCAATCTATCAATAGGACCTGCGTCATTATCACAGCCGCCGGGTTAAGTCCAGGACCTTTCAGGAAGGCGACTTGGTGCTCCGGCTCATCCAGGATCTGTCAGACGCGCATAAGCTATCCCCGCCTTCGGAAGGACCTTTCGTGGTCAGTAAGAATTTAAACAACGGGTCATATTACCTCATTGACGTTCGAGAGCACAAAGACTCACATAAGTCGGAGGAAGAGACCCGCCGGCCGTGGAACATTGCTCAACTCCGGCCATACTACACCTTAGCCACCGGCTCTCATCATGTACATACGTTCACCTTGTATATACTATGATAAGCAATAAAGTAAGACCATTGGTCTCTTTTCTTTTCAAAGACTATGCATCTTTATTATTGTTATTTCTTACAAAATGACTATTAAGGAGCTGATCATATTTGAATCAAGTTTAACCTTTTTGGTCCAGCTCAAGATCATATCCGAATCTAGCTAAAAATCTCAAGGTCACTTGGGGGCTTCCTGTTCAAACATAGGTCGTATTCGAACCAAAGAGAACATAGCTGTCGTAACCCTCTTGATCGGCTCAAGGCCAAACTCACTTGGGGGCTTCTTGATCGTATCCGAATCATAGCTCAACCCCTTTTGAGTCCGACTTGGATCGTATTCGAATCAGGGTCGTTAAAAACCTCTCAAGATCATTTGGGGGCTTCCTGTTCAAACATAGGTCGTATTCGAACCAAAGAGAACATAGCTGTCGGTACCCACTTGATCGGCGCAACGCCAAAGCCACTGGGGGCTATATGGTCGTATTCGAACCTTAGCCCCTTTGGTCCGGTTTACTGATCGTATTCGAATCAGAAACCACCCAACCTTTTGAAATGCAGAGTTAAAATTATGTTATTATCCGTTGCTTGCCTTTGAGTTTTTGTTGTTTCAAATAAAATAGCCTGGTTTTCTTCGCCGACTCAATCATTGGACAACACAGCCGCTCGGGTTATTCAAACCGGTGGTTCAAAGATTCAAAGGTACGAGCTATTAAGTTATGATGATCATTGAGTATTCAAGGAGTATTAACTCTTCATGCATATGGAATTATCAATTCATCACCCGGGTTATGTAAACCGGCAATCTAAGGATCAACAAGGAAAAGGTAACTTTATAGGTTGTACAAAAGGTATTTAAAGCCTAGTTTTTCTAAACCGCCTTGCCAGTCTTTTTCCTATATTCACATGAACAGAGTTCAACCATTGCAGAGGCAAACATTAAATAATGCATACATTGATATCTAAAACACGGATTCACATATAAGTGTTTTGTGCACGATGGCACAAGCAAACAGGCAGTGTTTTAGCGGATAAGTTATTACAAGGTTTTATAAAGCCTATGAAGATGATCATTGTCCCTCCCTCGCCGGCTCAACACCTTGAATCTGCTGGAAGTTGGGTTTTGACCAGTCATAGCCGTTCATGGCGACAAATTCAGCTTCGTCGTCAATCAGGCCAACCGGGTCAACCTCCGGGGCAAATGTGTCTTCTCTCACCGGTGGGATCAAGTTTGTTACTTTATAGGAAGGAGGGTCCATCTTCTTATTCTCACTATCAAAACCCGGTTGATACTTGTCCACATTGGTTTCATCTCCAAGGCTAGTCGCCTGAGGCCGGACTTCATGGACGCAGGCTATAAAGTCATCCTGATCAAAAGGAGACCCGTCCTCCTTCACGGTAGGATAACCCCTTGCCACGTCTGCCGGGTCTAGATCTGGTACCCAAGCCTTGGAGCCGCTTAGGGCAATCAAAGCTCCGGCTCATGTGCAGGAGCGTTTCACCTCTTGGAATCTGGCAGGGAGAAAGGACAGCTTCTTCAGGACGTCACTGATCCGGTTAGACCCTTGATTAGTAGGAGAGATGGCAGCCAGAGCTCGTTGTGCGCCGATATACAATTGTGCAGTTAAAGTGTATACGGCCTTCATCTTAATCAACGGGTCTTGGTTTAGATTCTTACTTCGCGGACCTACATGCATTTTTCACAAGAGTCAGTTGGCGGATCATATTCCGGTTTGACAAGAAACACATATGAAAGATCAAATCAGGAAGCTTACCGAAGATAGCAGCGACCATCTGAGACACCCGACCTTTTAAACCGTTCACTTCGGTTGAAATTTCCATCAGAGCTGTTTCGGCTGTCTCAGCTCGCCGGGTCAGAAGTATCTTCTTGATACGTCTCCGTCGTATCTATAATTTTTGATTGTTCCATGCCAATATTATTCACTTTCATATACTTTTTGGCAACTTTTTATATTATTTTTGGGACTAACATATTGATCCAGTGCCCAGTGCCAGTTCCTGTCTGTTGCATGTTTTATGTTTCGCAGAATATCCATATCAAACGGAATCCAAACGGAATAAAAATGGACGGAGCTTATTTTTGGAAAATATGGAAAATTCCAGAAGAAAAATCCACGCGAGACGGTGCCCGATGTGGTCACAAGGCAGGGGGGCGCGCCCCTCCCCCCTGGGTGCGCGCCCTACCCTCGTGAGCCCACCGTAAGGCGGTTGATGCTCTTCTTTTGCCGCAAGAAAGATAATATTCGGAAAAAAATCTGGGCAAAGGTTTCAGGCCAATCAGAGTTACGGATCTCCATATATATGCGAAACGGTGAAACAGAGCCAGAGGAGAACGCAGAAACAGAGAGATAGATCCAATCTCGGAGGGGCTCTCGCCCCTCCCAAGACATGGGAGCCAAGGAACAGAGGGTAAACCCTTCTCCCATCTAGGGAGAGGGTCAAGGAAGAAGAAGAAGGAGGGGGGCTCTCTCCCCCCTCGCTTCTGGTGGCGCCAGAACGCTGCCGGGGGCCATCATCATCACCGCGATCTTCACCAACACCACCGTCATCTTCACCAACATCTCCATCACCTTCCCCCCTCTATATACAGCGGTCCACTCTCCCGCAACCCGCTGTACCCTCTATTTGAACATGGTGCTTTATGCTTCATATTATTTTCCAATGATGTGTTGCCATCTTATGATGTCTGAGTAGATTTTCGTTGTCCTATTGATGGTTGATGAATTGCTATGATTGATTTAATTTGCTTGTGGTTATGTTGTTGTCCTTTGGTGCCCATCATATGAGCGCGTGCGTGGATCACACCATAGGGCTAGTTGTATGTTGATAGGACTATGTATTGGAGGGCAAGAGTGACAGAAGCTTCAACCTAGCATAGAAATTGATGCATACGGGATTGAAGGGGGACCAATATATCTTAATGCTATGGTTGGGTTTTACCTTAATGAACATTAGTAGTTGCGGATGCTTGCTAATAGTTCCAATCATAAGTGCATAGAATTCCAAGTAAGGGATAACATGCTAGCAGTGGCCTCTCCCACATAATACTTGCTATCGGTCTAGTAAAGTAGGCAATTGCTTAGGGGCAATTTCGCCACACCTACCATCACTTTTCCACAATCGCTATATTTATTTTAGTTGTGTCTTTATCTAACAGCCCCTAGTTTTATTTTCGTGCTCTTTACTTTCTTGCAAGCCTACCCAAAAACACCTACAAAGTACTTCTAGTTTCATACTTGTTCTAGGTAAAGTAAACATTAAGCGTGCATAGAGTTGTATCGGTGGTCGATAGAACTTTAGGGAATATTTGTTCTACCTTTAGCTCCTCGTTGGGTTCGACACTCTTACTTATCGAAAACTGTTGCGATCCCCTATACTTGTGGGTTATCAAGACCCTTTTCTGGCGCCGTTGCCGGGGAGCAATAGCGTGGGGTGAATATTCTCGTGTGTGCTTGTTTGCTTTATCACTAAGTAATTTTTATTTGCTGTTCTTAGTTGTTTTCTATCTTTAGTTATGGGTAGGAAACGCAAAATACAAAAAAATTAGTTGTACCTACTACTCCAATGGCTGAAGAACCACTCAAAATCTATCACACTACTGAAGCTTTTTACTTGGATCATCTTCAATCCCTTTGTGCTCGTGCTAAAACCCCAACTAGCTTAGTTGAGGGCAAATCTTTAGATGAGCATGCTTGTTATGTGCGACACCGTATATCTGAAAAAGGGAAACTATTATGGGGTCAAATTCAACGTTTGCAATGCTATGCTTGGAATTTATGCTATTATTATGATTTTACTTGTTGTTCTGAAAACCCTAAGAAACACCTTCCCTACCAATGTGAGTTTATTGATAATGGAATCTTATCCTCGTATGCTAAGGGTGTTTATAATTACTATGATGTTCAGCAAATTGAAGAATTTGTTGCTTTTAAGGGTGCTTACGAAATTGCTTCTTTGATTGAAAAGTATGGTGCTACTCTTTACGAATCTGAAAATTTTTCCATACTTAAATATTTCTTTGATAATTATGCTTCTAATCCTTATGTTAAACCATATATTGAGAACTACTCCGCTTTCCAAGAAGAGACTAATATTTTGCAGGAATCTATGGAAGAAGAAATTGATGAAACTATGAGCTCATTGGATGAAAAAGATGAGGAGGAGAGCGAAGAACAAAAGGAGGAAGAGCGGATTGATCACCCGTGCCCACCTTCTAATAAGAGTAACCCTCCAACTCATACATTATTTAATTCCCCTTCGTGTTTACCGAAGGATGATTACTATGATGATTGTTATGATCCTGTTGATTCTCTTGAAATATCCCTTTTTGATGATGCTTGCTATGCTTGTGGCCAAGATGCCAATATAAATTATGCTTATGGAGATGAACTTGCTATAGTTTCTTATGTTAAACATGAAATTGTTGCTATTGCACCCACGCATGATAGTCCTATTATCTTTTTGAATTCTCCCGACTACACTATATCGGAGAAGTTTGCACTTATTAAGGATTACATTGATGGGTTGCCTTTTACCGTTGCACATGATGATTTTGATAGATATAATATGCATGTGCTTGCTTCTCCTACTTGCAATTATTATGAGAGAGGAACTATATCTCCACCTCTCTATGTTTCCAACATGATAAAATTGCAAGAAACTGTTTATACTATGCATTGGCCTTTACTAGGTGTGCATGAATTATTCTTTTATGACATGCCGATGCATAGGAAGAGAGTTAGACTTCGTCATTGCTTTATATATGTTGCTTTGTGCTCACTACTAAATTACAAATCATTGCTAATTAAAATTGGCTTTGATATACCTTGGGATCCGGGTGGATTCATTACTTGAGCACTATATGCCTAGCTTAATGGCTTTAAAGAAAGCGCTGCCAGGGAGACAACCCGGAAGTTTTAGAGAGTCATTTATTTCTGTTGAGTGATTTCATATAGTTTAAAAACAACAAAAATAAAGAGGGGAACCCAAAACTTTTTCAAAAAGGAAAGTGAAAGTGAGAAAGACAAGCATTGTTGAAGTGGGAGAGCTCCTTGAACTTTGTTTATGCTCACGACAACTTTGTGAATCTTAATTACAGAAAATTTTCAACAAAAATAATTATCCCCTTGTACAATTCCATTGTATTATAAAAATAATGTGCCAAGGTTTGCCTTTAGGATGTTTACAATGCTTGTTGGTTTGTGCGGTGCAGGACAGAAACTTTGGCTGTAGTGCGTGAATTTTAATTTTTTACTGGAACGTCAAATGGTTCTGATTCTTTTTGCACTGTCTTTCCATACAAATTTTTTATTTTTCCTAATTTTGGCAGAATTTTTCAAGTACCAGAAGTATGGTGAATGTTCAGATTGCTACAGACTGTTCTGTTTTAGACAGATTCTGTTTTTGATGCATAGTTTGCTTGTTTTGATGAAACTATAAATTTATATCAGTGGATTAAGCCATGAAAAAGTTATACTACAGTAGACACAATGCAATAAAAAAATATGAATTGGTTTGCAACAGTACTTAGAGTGGTGATTTGCTTTATTATACTAACGGATCTTACCGAGTTTTCTGTTGAAGTTTTGTGTGGATGAAGTGTTCGATGATCGAGAAGGTTTCGATGTGAGAAGAAGGAAGAGAGGCAAGAGCTCAAGCTTGGGGATGCCCGAGGCACCCCAAGTAAATATTCAAGGAGACTCAAGCGTCTAAGCTTGGGGATGCTGGGGAGGCATCCCCTCTTTCTTCAACAAATATCGGTATGTTTTCGGATTCGTTTCGTTCATGCGATATGTGCAAGTCTTGGAGCGTATTTTGCATTTAGGTTTTTATTTTTCTTTTATGCACCATGCTGGTATGATATAGTCCTTGTTTCATTTATAGAATGCTCTTTGCACTTCACTTATATCTTTTGAGTATGGCTTTATAGAATGCTTCATGTGCTTCACTTATATCATTTGAAGTTTGGATTGCATGTTTCTCTTTACATAGACAACCGCCATTTGTAGAATGCTCTTTTGCTTCACTTATATTTGTTAGAGCACGGGCATATCTTTTGTAGAAAGAATTGAACTCTCTTGCTTCACTTATATATATTTAGAGAGATGACAGGAACTGGTCATTCACATGGTTAGTCATAAAATCCTACATAAACTTGTAGATCGATGAATATGATGTGTTTGATTCCTTGCAATAGTTTTGCGATATAAATATGGTGATATTAGAGTTATGCTAGTGGGTGGTTGTGGATTGTAGAGACACTTGTGTTGAGGTTTGCAAGTCCCGTAGCATGCACGTATGGTAACTGTTGTGTGAAAAATTTGAAGCATGGGGTGTTTCTTTGATTGTCTTCCTTAGGAGTGGCGGTCGGGGACGAGCGATGGTCTTTTCCTACCAATCTATCCCCCTAGGGGCATGCGTAGTAGTACTTTGCTTCGAGGGCTAATAAACTTTTGCAATAAGTATATGAGTTCTTTATGACTAATGTGAGTCCATGGATTATACGCATTTTTACCTTTCCATCATTGCTAGCCTCTTCGGTACCGTGCATTGCCCTTTCTCACCTCGAGAGTTGGTGCAAACTTCGCCGGTGCATCCAAACCCCATGATACGATACGCTCTGTCACACATAAGCCTCATTATATCTTCCTCAAAACAGCCACCATACCTACCTATTATGGCATTTCCATAGCCATTCCAAGATATATTGCCATGCAACTTCCATCATCATCATATACATGACTTGAGCATTCATTGTCATATTGCTTTGCATGATCGTAAGATAGATAGCATGATGTTTTCATGGCTTGTCCGTTTTTTGATGTCATTGCTACGCTAGATCATTGCACATCCCGGTACACCGCCAGAGGCATTCATATAGAGTCATACCTTTGTTCTAGTATCGAGTTGTAATATTGAGTTGTAAGTAAATAAAAGTGTGATGATCATCATTATTAGAGCATTGGCCCAGTGAGGAAAGGATGATGGAGACTATGATTCCCCCACAAGTCGGGATGAGACTCCGGACGAAAATAAAAAAAAATAGTAAAAAAATATAAAAAAAGAGAAAGGCCAAAAAAAAGAGAAGGCCCAAAAAAAAGAAGAAGAAAACAAAAAAAATGAGAGAAAAAGAGAGAAGGGGCAATGTTACTATCCTTTTACCACACTTGTGCTTCAAAGTAGCACCATGTTCTTCATATAGAGAGTCTCTTGAGTTGTCACTTTCATATACTAGTGGGAATTTTCATTATAGAACTTGGCTTGTATATTCCAACGATGGGCTTCCTCAAATGCCCTAGGTCTTCATGAGCAAGCAAGTTGGATGCACACCCACTTAGTTTCTTTTGTTGAGCTTTCATACACTTATAGCTCTTAGTGCATCCATTGCATGGCAATCCCTACTCCTCGCATTGATATCAATTGAGGGGCATCTCCATAGCCCGTTGATTAGCCGCGTCGATGTGAGACTTTCTCCTTTTTTGCCTTCTCCACATAACCTCCATCATTATATTCTATTTCACCTATAGTGCTATATCCATGGCTTGCGCTCATGTATTGCGTGAGGGTTGAAAAAGCTAAAGCGCGTTAAAAAGTATGAACCAATTGCTCGGCTTGTCATCGGGGTTGTGCATGATGGGGGCATTTTGTGTGACGAAAATGAAGCATGGCCAAACTGTATGATTTTGTAGGGATAAGCTTGCTTTGGCCTTGTTGTTTTGAAAAGACATGATTGCTTTATTGGTACGCTCGAAGTATTATTGTTTTTATGTCAAAGGATAGACTATTGCTTTGAATCACTCGTGTCTTAATATTCATGCCATGATTAGACATATGATCAAGATTATGCTAGGTAGCATTCCACATCAAAAATTATTCTTTTTATCATTTACCTACTCGAGGACGAGCAGGAATTAAGCTTGGGGATGCTGATACGTCTTCGTCGTATCTATAATGTTTGATTGTTCCATGCCAATATTATTCACTTTCATATACTTTTTGGTAACTTTTTATATTATTTTTGGGACTAACATATTGATCCAGTGCCCAGTGCCAGTTCCTGTCTGTTGCATGTTTTATGTTTCGCAGAATATCCATATCAAACGGAATCCAAACGGAATAAAAAACGGACAGAGCTTATTTTTGGAAAATATGGAAAATTCTAGAAGAAAAATCCACGTGAGACGGTGCCCGATGTGGTCACGAGGCAGGGGGGCGCGCCCCTCCCCCCTGGGCGTGCGCCCTACCCTCGTGAGCCCACCGTAAGGCGGTTGATGCTCTTCTTTTGCCGCAAGAAAGATAATATTCGGAAAAAAATCTGGGCGAAGGTTTCAGGCCAATCGGAGTTATGGATCTCCATATATACGCGAAACGGTGAAACAGAGCCAGAGGAGAACGCAGAAACAGAGAGATAGATCCAATCTCGGAGGGGCTCTCGCCCCTCCCAAGCCATGGGAGCCCAGGAACAGAGGGTAAACCCTTCTCCCATCTAGGGAGAGGGTCAAGGAAGAAGAAGAAGAAGGAGGGGGGCTCTCTCCCCCCTCGCTTCCGGTGGCGCCGGAACGCTGCCAGGGGCCATCATCATCACCGCGATCTTCACCAACACCACCGTCATCTTCACCAACATCTCCATCACCTTCCCCCCTCTATCTACAGCGGTCCACTCTCCCGCAACCCGCTGTACCCTCTACTTGAACATGGTGCTTTATGCTTCATATTATTTTCCAATGATGTGTTGCCATCTTATGATGTCTGAGTAGATTTTCGTTGTCCTATTGATGGTTGATGAATTGCTATGATTGATTTAATTTGCTTGTGGTTATGTTGCTGTCCTTTGGTGCCCATCATATGAGCGCGCGCGTGGATCACACCATAGGGTTAGTTGTATGTTGATAGGACTATGTATTGGAGGGCAAGAGTGACAGAAGCTTCAACCTAGCATAGAAATTGATGCATACGGGATTGAAGGGGGACCAATATATCTTAATGCTATGGTTGGGTTTTACCTTAATGAACGTTAGTAGTTGCGGACGCTTGCTAATAGTTCCAATCATAAGTGCATAGAATTCCAAGTAAGGGATAACATGCTAGCAGTGGCCTCTCCCACATAATACTTGCTATCGGTCTAGTAAAGTAGTCAATTGCTTAGGGGCAATTTCGCCACACCTACCATCACTTTTCCACACTCGCTATATTTATTTTAGTTGTGTCTTTATCTAACAGCCCCTAGTTTTATTTTCGTGCTCTTTACTTTCTTGCAAGCCTACCCAAAAACACCTACAAAGTACTTCTAGTTTCATACTTGTTCTAGGTAAAGTAAACATTAAGCGTGCGTAGAGTTGTATCGGTGGCCGATAGAACTTTAGGGAATATTTGTTCTACCTTTAGCTCCTCGTTGGGTTCGACACTCTTACTTATCGAAAACTATTGCGATCCCCTATACTCGTGGGTTATCACTTCTCATCTGCCCAAGTTTTCTCTTTGACAGCAAAGTTGGTCTTCAACTTCTCCGTTTCAGAAAGGCTTATTTGCAGTTGGGAGGTCGAAGATTTATTTTTTTATTCCTGGTTCGCTAGCCGGGTCTTTGTATCAGTCAATTGGGAGTTCAGTTCAGACAATGCATTCTGTGAAAACATTCAGATAAATGAAGACTTGGTTTCAAATTCCAGTATCCAATTTCAAGATTCAAGTCTCAAGTATTTTATGAATAAACCACTTGACACTTGGGGGCTAATGTATGCCAAATCAATTTTTTATGACTCTACCAACATATTTGAAGTCCCAAGTCCTTTACAAAGTAACAACACTTGGCACTTGGGGGCTAATGCACGCAGTTCAGCAAGTTTTTCAAGGTTAAACCGGAGTGTTAAGTATTTTGAAGGCAGTTTTAATTCTAAAAAGTACCGATTCATTAATGCTCAAAATAAACCGGTCCTTGGGGACTATGGGTCAAGTTTTGTTTCTATCAGGCAAAGATTCAGAGGTAAAAGTCTCGGCCTATATTTTAAGTCTACAGGTTATTCCGCTTCTCTCATAAATCTGAAGACTTGGGGGCTGAAGGAATATTGGTAATCCGGAAATAACATACCTCATACTTCAACTGAAGTTGCTTGACCATCTCGATCTCAGACTCACGACTGGAGTGGACATGACTGAGATAGCCGGATAAGATATCACTGGAATTAAGACGGTCGTAGTTGGCAACATCAAAGCGAACCTTTTGCCTTTCCAATGCTTCCTACTTAGCTGTGCACCTAGCCAACACCGTTGAGTTCCCCGGCTCAACGAAGTGACTCCTAGTAATTTGAACATCTTGAACACGTGGAGACGGCGGGTCAGTTGAGCTTGACGGTCCAACGGTGGAAGGATTCATAGTGGTGTTGTCAAGGGACGGCTCTGAAGGATTTGCTTCATTGATAGGCGGGTCTTCTGGGGTGGCAGTTAATGGAGAAGGTGGCCTAGCCGGCTCAGATGATGGTATTGGCGGGTCTTCCGCCGGTTTAGCCACCTTTGATTTCTTGGATTTAGCCTGGCCACTAAAGAATAATATGGCAGAATTGTCAGCGTTAAGATACAATTGAGCAACCTGGAAGAAAGGAGAAGTTCTGATTACCCAGGAGCAGTCTTGAAAGCCGGCAATTGTGTTTGAGATGAGTCATCTGAAGAACGAGACACCTCCTGAAAGGATAAAGGAAAGAGTTAAAAGAAATGTAAGGAGTAGGATTCATCAAAACGGGTTAGGGACAGTAATAATTAAACCTCGTTCAGGCGTTTCCGAGGGGTCTGTTGAAGGACAACAGCCGGTTCATCCTCAACTCCAACTTCACGGCGGCTTTCATGTTGCTGCTTTTTCAAATGAAAGTTGGGATCCAAGTGAGCTAAAGGGTTAGAAAACCTTACTTTACGGATCACTAGATGAACTTTGTGTCTTAGTAAGGGCTCTGAGTCAGAGGAAATGATAGTTACCTCTACTTCCTCAGCTTGACTGGCCCCAGTGTCGTCCTGGTAAGGATCAGTGTCAATAAGTTTGTTAAAAAATTGGCCAAGGGAGTCAAGGGCTACCTCCGAGTCAGACGTGTCATCAAGCTTCATTAAATCTTCAGCAGTGGTTTTCTTCTTCTTCTTCTTCTTCTTCTTGGATTCCCGGGCTGTTTTCTTGGCGTTCATGGCAGCGAGTTTCGCCTTCTTGGTAGCTTCGTGATCATACTTTACTTTCCAAAAGTCAGAGTTGGCCTACAAAGACAAGAGGAAGGATCAATAAATAAACAAGTACGACTGGACAAAATACAAAGGAAAAAGGATCGGCATATCCTTACTTCTGGTACCGGGTTAAGCTTACAAAAGGGACTTAACCCAACAACACTGCAATCTTCATATTGCGCATTCACCAAAAGGTTTGACATTGCGACAATGTCTTCTTCGGAGAGGTCCACCGGGCTGTGGCGAAGAGAATCGTCCGGGTCTCCTCCATATTCACACATCAGTTTTGAACGACGGCTTAAGGGAATAATCCGCCATGAGATCCAGCAGCGGGTTAGATCGACTCCGGTTAAACCGTTCCCCAACAAACCGTTGATTTTTCTGATAGAGGGAAGCAGTTTCTTGCGTTCAGCAGCGGTAAGTTTATCTGGCAGTACAAACTTAGAGTCAAGACGATCGGGGCGGTAACCCGGCAATGGTTTCTCGTTGGCAGGTGAGATGTCCTAACAGTAAAACCAAGTTTGGTTCCAGTCCTTTGGGTGACTTGGTAAAACTATGAGAGGGAAGACAACACTCTGCCGGCGCTGAATTGAGATGCCTCCAAGCTCTAAGCTAAGTCCGTTGGTGCACTCATTCTGCCGGTTCAGATAAAAATATTCTCTAAACAGTTCTACAGTCGGCTCTTGCTGAAGATAAGCCTCACAGAGCACTTGGAAATTGCAAATATTGGAGATGGAATTGGGCCCAATGTCCTGAGGATGAAGTTTTAAAAAGTGAAGGACCTCCCTGAAGAATTTTGAACCGGGCGGTGAGAAGCCACGGTTCATGTGGTCAGTGAAAACAATGACTTCACCATCTCTGGGCTGAGGTCGTTCCTCGTCCGGGTCAGGGGCACGATAAGACATAGTGTTTTTCTCTGGCAAAATCCGATGGTGACAAATTCTTTCAAGCCATCATTGGTAACTATAGAAGGGACCCAATTGCAGACTGTTGGCGCTTTTGACGGCATGATGAAAAGAGGGCAAGCTGAAAAGAAAGTAATTTGACCGGCTCAAATTATTGACGGATTATGGGTTAAAGTAATGATAATACGGACGAATAATGGCGGCTTAAGTAAAGGGCTAATGATATATAAGGGAGAAAATGAGCCGGCATGGTAAGCCGCCATGACTAAAGATATTCAAAGGTTGCCTGAGTCGGAATTGGCTAAGTGCTGTGATAAACAAGTTTCACCAAGCTATCATTATCATTTTGGATCAAAAGGCTGTTTCAAAAAGGGAAATATTCTAGATCTAAATACATAGTACAGATGAGTTCGTCGACTATAACGAAGCATCTATACAGGTAAAAGGGATCTACTGAGGTCAAAAATGAATGCTAAACAGCTACCGCGCGAGTTATATCTCTTTTCTGGATCAAAAGAAGTTGCGGAGAAGATCTACAAGATGGCCCGTGATGAACAGATGAAGAACACTGAAGAACTCGTAACCCTAGAACAGATCTAGGTGCGTGAGAAAGAAGAAAACTTACAAGATGCAGGCCTGCCGCGAAGATTCGCCGCGTTCTCTGGACGGAATCAGGGTGATGCAGCGGCCAAGCTTGACGACGACGATAAGAGTTGCGACGGCGGCGGAGCTCAAGCAGCGACGGAGGTTGCGAGAGGAAGAAGATGAGGAAGAAAGGAGAATGAGAAAGACCTAAATTATGCCTATTTATAAGGGAGTGTGCGAACAGGCGGGCGCGAAAATCAAGGAGACCCAATAATGATTATCCAACTGAACAGACGCCTCGATTCCCGGAAGGCATTAAAAATGAAAGATCCATTGGAAGATGACGTCATGAAAGTTTTTTGTGTTTCAAAAAGATGACGTCACGGCGGTTTAAGGAAATTTTCAGACAGAGGATGGATTCTGCCTAAATATTGAAGATTGACAAAGAACAAAATTCAAAGTCAACCTAGGGCCTAATGTTGGGGATATTACTATCAGCTGAGACCCGCCCAGGAGGGGCCGAGTCAGCCTTAATGGCGGGTTACAGCAGAAGCCCAATATACAGTCAAGATGATAGATTATTAAATATATAGAAATCCCAAAGGCCTCGGGCCAGCTTAAGGCCCGTTATTACAAACCGTTGTATGGGCAGCAAGACTTGTAAAGAAAGGCATGTAAAAGAAGTCACCGAGCCGGACACGGTGATGAGCCGGCCGGGACTCTGTAGGCCACCGGGCGTCAGCCCGTGTATATAAGGGGACGACCCGGTGGCGGTTTAGGGCAAGAAACAACCAAGTCGAGAACCAAGCCGGCGAGTTGAGCCTCTTGGAGATCGAAACCTCAGCAATACCAATCCCAACTAGACGTAGTCTTTTACCTTCATCGTAAGGGGCCGAACTAGTATAAAAACCCTCTCGTGTCCTTTGTCCCGATTAACCCCTTTAAGCTTCCTAGTGCGATGGCCCTACGACTAAGTCCTTGCTCTAGGACATCTACCGTGACAATTCCACGACACTTTGTATTCCATCAAATGATAACAACACGAACCAACCTGTGGGTGGATGGTTAGAGGGACTGTGTATCCTAGCCCACCAGGGTTCAAGTCCTGGTGCTCGCATTTATTCCTAGATTTTTTTCAGGATTTCCGGCGATGCGTATTCAGTGGGAGGAGACGTTCCCGTCGATGACGAGGTGCCTACGGTGACTTCGTAAATTTTAAGATGATATGCCGTCTTAGTCTTTCGAAGGTGTTCATAGAGATAGGGTGTGCATGCGTGCGTTCATAGGGGTGAGTGTATGCGCGTGTACATAAGCGCTTGCGTCTGTACTGTGTTCAAAAATCAAATGATAACAATGATCACGTAAACAATGTCCCCTGCGCGACACTGCCCTTTGTGGACCAGTCCACCGCTTCCTCCTCCGGCCTTATATCCTCACACGGTCTCTCCTCCACAGCTCTACTTGCTCTCCTCCTTGTATCACTAGTAGGAAAGGGGCCATTTGTCCCAGTTCTGGAACCGGGACTAAAGGGTCGGTACTAAAGGTCCCCCCTCTAGTCCCGTTTCTTATACCAACCGGGACTAAATGCCCTCCACGTGGCTGCTGTCTGGAGCATTATTTTATAATTTAATCTCTAATCATCTCTCATCACTGCTCAATTTAACTTCTAATCTCTAATCACCCCTCATCATTCCAAATCATCTAACTTCCCCGCCGGTCACCCATCCTCTCACTACTCCAGCCTGAGCACGCTTAACTTCCAGTTCTATTCCCTCTCGTTTCCAAGTCTGCACTTGTTGTTTTCCTGACAATAATAAGATGTCAATCCTATTAACCCTCAGGAGTTTAGCTTAAGCATGAAGTCACACGTTTCATTGGTTGAGTTTGAAACTATTATTCTAAAAAACAATAATTATTTAGTAACATTAATATTTCTTGAATAAGTAGGGCCTGTTCTGAACTCATCTGGCTTCACAAAACTTCTCAAAACCAGCTTCTTATCGTAGCTTCTACTCCACGTAGCGATCCCAGGTCCGTTCTACTGCATCGGCAGCTTCTCTAGCGCTGCAGCCCAACTGAGACACAGTGGCCTGTTCGGGATAGATTTGGCCGGCTGGAGGCAGCCCAATAAGGCTAGCGAACACACAGATTCGAGGAGGAAGTGGGTCAGCGAGGCAAGGGGTGTCGCTACAGTAGCGAAACGTTCTATTTTCTCGAGGGGGAGAAGCGAACATGTATCTTTAGCGGTGGCAAGCTCCTGTAAATTACGTGAACTCCAGCTTTTTCATTCTGTGCAGCTAGGCCGAGCTCGCTTCTGATTTTTGCACTACGGTCGGGCTTAGCTTCGAGAATCCAGCTTCTTGGAGCCCAAGCGTTCGGGTCAAAATCATCTGTGAAGTTTTTGAAGCATGGAGCTGGAGGAGTTCAGAACAGGCCCGTAATTTGACCATAGTTTGACCATAGATTTGACCAAAATTTAAAAAATTGAAATAATTATTTAGTAACACTAATATTCTTGAATAATTATGTAGTAACACTAGAATAAGTAGTTTGACCATAGTTTGACCAGATTTAACCAAAATTCAAAAAAACTGAAATTTGAGCATATCTTTTTTTTTCCTTTAAGAATTTGAAGATTCTAAAAATTTGCAAACATGCCGTAGGCGGTCAAAACCAGATGCGGATTTTCGTGCTGAACATTTTGATATATTATACGGGTTTTTTTTCAACATCGTATGCAAAAGTTATAACCGTTTACTTTTTTATGACACTTTTTTGCAAAACATGTCCAAATTTAAGTTTTTTAATTTTCCTAACTAGTAGATGTAGTAATATAACTACATCTCGAAGAATTTTATTTTTTGAAGTTTTTATCATTTTCTTTTGTGTTTTTCAAAACTGAAATGGCGATACACAGGGGAGGGGGGGTAGAGTTTGAGAAATGAGCACTTTAGTCCTGGTTTGAGACACGAACTGGGACAAAAAGGCATCACACCCTTTAGTCGCAGTTCATATCTTGAACCAGGACTAAAGGTCTAATCTTTAGTCCCGGTTTGAGACATGAACCGGGACTAAAGGGTGCGATGCCCTTTTGTCCCGGTTCGTGTCTCAAACCGGGACTAAAGGGCCCATTTGAACCAGGACTAATGCCTTTAGTCGCTCGAACCGGAACTAATGCTCACATTAGTCCCGGTTCGTAATGCAACCAGGACTAATGTGTATATTGCGTTGTGATCAAAGCCCTGTTTTCTACTAGTGTCTCTTCCCCCTCTCCATCTATCTTTCGTCGTATCCGAGAGGGAGAGGGTGCCCATGGTGACGTTGACCTCTAGCCGTCGCTGTTACGAATCAGGAGGGACGACGACGACCACCGCCAGCTGCATACCACCCCAAATAGTTGTGTTGTTGCTGCGGGCGAGGGGACACAACACCAACTGTTGCGTCCTCGCCATGAAGAGGCGACGCCGGCCACTAGCGTATCGCCGCCATCGGTGTTGCAATGCAGCACGAACACCGGAGGTGGGCGCCGCTCCTGACCGGTCTACGATGCAACACGTAGGAGGATGCTGGGTTGCTCACCACCAGTGTTGCAAGGCAGCGCGAAGGCCGGATGTGGGGCACCGCTCACCGTTGGTGCCGCAATGCCGCACTCAGGAGGAGGCTGGGTTGCTCACCGTCTGTTGTGTTGGAGCTTTTGTCATGGCGCCGGAGCTATGGAAGCTGTGACGGGGATGCAATGGAGCGCCGCTTGGGCCCTGGAAACTGTGACGGGGATGCAAGGGAGCTTCGCCGGAGCTGCAATAGAGCTTCGCAGGACATTGTCGGTGCTACGTTGCAACTTTTGTCGCGCTGCGTGGCGTGCCATGAGAGCTGTAAGGGAGCTTCACTGGGGTGTCATCAGTGCTCCGTTGAAGCCTGTCACGCGCTCGGCGGTGCGTTGTGCTGCTGAGATCGGACGGCCACAGATCAGACAGCTGGCTAAAGTCATCCGGTTGAGAATAATCAGAGGATCTTCCCACGAGCCAACAAAAATATCTCTATGCAAAAGCAACACTTTAGCAGTTTAGCTATATGTGCAATCAAATCATCGAATACTTTCGTGTCAACAGTATAAATCAATGGGCAGTGGGCGTCGCTTTCCGGCCGCCCCCTCCGTGAATAAAGAGTCGGGCATACATTCGAAGAAGCAAAAAGCACAGAAAAATCAGGGGGCAGCCCATAGCCTAGGGACAGCACCGGTGTGTCGCTCTCCCGCCGGTTTGACGAAACAGACAACGACGACGCATGTCAAACCGCCGGCGCCGCCCCGTGGTATGACAATACCCACACTCTCATATCATATCTTCCCCTGTCTTTCTTCACCAGACCAACGCACAGCACCTGCAGCACAACTCCACCAACCAGCGAGTAAAATCGTTAATCTTGTGCCGACCGATCGATCAAGAGGGAGGGATGAACGCGGACTACGGCGCGCCCACGGAGCTGGCGGGGCCCCTGCAGCAGAGGCGGGCGCTGTACCAGCCCCGCCTCCCGCCCTGCCTCCAGGTGATCATCCACCGTCGTGTCCCTGCTGCCCATCCCCGCTCTCTCGTTCTTGGATGATGAGTAGTGATACTTAAAGGGCTCGTTGTCTGTCCCAGGGAGCAACGGTGAGGGTGGAGTACGGCGACGCGACCGCCACCATCGACCCCACCGGCGCGCACGCCGTCGCCCAGGCCTTCCCGCGCACCTACGGCCAGCGGCTGGTCACTTTTCTCGCGCCGGACGGCACCGCCGGGGCTGGCAAGGCCGTCGACGAGCGCCCGCCCATCAGGTCAAGCTCAGCAGCTAGCCCGGATCCTTTGATAATATATCCGTCCAATGGGAATCTGCAACACTGATGCATACAGTGATGCTGATTTTGCAGGGTGGGTGTGGTCTTCTCCGGGAGGCAGTCACCTGGAGGCCACAATGTGGTCTGGGGCCTCCATGATGCTCTCAAGGCTTACAATCCCCAGAGTATTCTCTACGGATTTATTGGTAATCTTTTAGTTCCAAAGTCTCAACTTCTTATGTTTTTTTTTGCGGCTCAGTTTCCAAAGGTAAAATAGTTTTCCAAGGGAAAAAATATTTTCTTGATATTGCGTCAACATCTGGATTTTTTTTCTCACATACTAATTGGCTCTATATAAGAAATGAATTTTTTTTCAAAAAGAAGGATTCCCCGGTCTCTGCATCAGAACGATGCATACGGCCCTATAATAAGAAATGAAGGAATTTTGTTTATTTAAAGTAGGTTGTGCTTGTGTGTAGGTGGGACTGAGGGGCTGTTTGCAAACAAGACATTGGAGATCACAGATGATGTTCTTGCTTCATACAAGAACCAGGGTAAGTGTGTTCATCTACCGTCGGTTCTTGACACGCTTCTGCAGTTCTTATGGATGACAGAATAAACTTTGCACCTCTGTTTTCCCAGGTGGTTTCGATTTGCTGGGCAGAAGTATTGACCAGATCCGCTCGAGTAAGCAAGTGAGTGCTGCTATGACGACGTGCCAAGATCTTAACTTGGATGGCCTGGTCATTGTTGGAGGTACCAACACGAAAACCCAATAAAATTTGTTATGACAGTCCATGAAAACTAATGATCCAGGTTTACCTACGCCAATAATATGATGCACGAGCTATTTTGAGTTATATTATATAGTGTACCATGTTGTCAACATGCATGATATGTTTTCAAGCATAATTAGTGTTGCAATTTCAGACCCATCAAATATCCCATCTCAGTAGAAGCATGTACGTGGTTCTTTTAACACTGCAGTTATTCTCTGTTATCAGGAGTGACTTCCAATTCAGATGCTGCACAGCTTGCAGAGACCCTTGTCCAAAAGAACTGTAAGACCAAGGTACTGTATTAATTTAAGCTGTAATATCAAATGCTTGTATTCTTAAAGGGCCCAAGAAGTCTCTCAGGAACTAATGTCTTTATTGAACAGGTCGTTGGTGTGCCTGTTTCACTGAATGGCGATCTCAAAAACCAGTTTGTCGAGACAACCGTTGGATTTGATACAGTGTGCAAGGTGACCCACTGGATTCCACGAGAAATTTTCTACGACGAAATGTCCTGCGCATAATTAAAGAGGCATCGGATGTGGTTTAGCACTGTCAGTTTATTACCCCTGTCATTTATGGAAATTCTTTTTCAGGTGAATTCTCAGCTTATAAGCAATGTTTGCCTGGATGCAATCTCGGCTGGAAAGGTAACGCTATAATTCACTCATTCGGATTAGATGTTAAATAATCCTAATTACGTATCATTAATATAGCACTTGCCTTCTGTTCATTTTCCTACCAGTACTACTATTTTGTTCGTTTGATGGGTCGAAAAGCGTCTCATGTCGCCTTAGAATGTGCGCTCCAATCGCACCCGAACATGGTATGAGTCATCAAACTTGTCAGCCAGACTACTATGCATGAGAAAAACAATATTATCAGCTTTATGCTTTTGAATTTCTCCATGCAGCTTATCATGGGAGAGGAGGTGGCATTGTCAAAACTCACACTGATGGAAGTTATAAACAAGATATGTGACGGAGTACAAGCAAGGGCAGAATTAGGTTTGTACAGCCCTTCGGCCGGTTTGTTTGCGAGATTAGCTGAAAACTTTGCCCATCATTTTTATGCCATCTTCATACATATATTTTGTGATAAATTGATGTCCCGGTATCCATGTTCAGGAAAACACCATGGTGTGCTCCTTATACCAGAGGGACTGATAGAAAGCATTCCAGAAATGTATGCACTCATTCAGGTATAATGGTTCTGGCCACCTGATAATAAGATGAAGAACATAACTTTGGTTCCACCTTATTCATTTCTGTTCAACCATTCCAGGAAATCAGTAACCTTCACAACAATAATGTGCCTGTTACAGAGATACCAACACAACTGTCTCCGTGGGCAGCGGCACTGTTCCAGTTCTTACCACCCTTCATCAGAAGAGAGGTGCTGCATTTCCAGCAAAGTTTCTTTGCATAGTCTTATGACATTAGCTGATTAACATAAACTAAGTTCCAAATACATTCCATTTTTCACTCAGCTCCTCCTCCATCAAGAATCTGACAACTCTGCCCAGTTGTCCCAGGTTTGTGACTCGCCATGCTCTTAGTTGCTGTAATTTTTATCATGCAACCGTTGGTATCACATTGTCGCTTTGACAGATTGACACCGAACAACTGTTAGCTCACTTGGTAGAAGCAGAAATGATAAAAAGAACAGTGAGTTTTGACGCTTCTGTTTCTTTTATTTGGGTTTTAAAATTTCAGGATTAGTCCCTTCTGATCATGTTGCTTAATTTCCAGAAAGAAGGGAGATACAAGGGAAAGAAGTTCAGTTCAGTCTGCCATTTCTTTGGATATCAGGCTCGAGGATCACTACCGTCAAACTTTGACTGTGACTATGCTTATGTAAGGATTGTAACTTGTACGAATATAATATTTTTTTAAAGGCAAAATACTCTAATATTTGAACTATGCAGGTTCTTGGCCATATCTCCCTGCATATGATAGCAGCTGGTTTGACTGGCTACATGGCAACTGTGGCTAATCTCAAGGACCCTGTACACAAGTGGCGATGTGCTGCTGCCCCACTAACTGTAAGATATTTATTATGTGTTGCCATTTCTATTCCTTAATCTTTTGTTTAGACTTTAAAGCATGGTCTTGACAAAAAAAAAGCACTTGTATCAATTTCTATTCCTTAATATTTTTGTGGTTAAGTAAAAACCCATCATGTACAATTAAGAAGCAGATAAGCAAGAATTATTTTGTCCACTAGACTTCTTGTCAACTAGAAATTTCTTCGGCCATACTCGCATTCTGGACTGCTTGTTGACTAGACTACTTCTGTAAAACTTGTTGTGTTTAAGTATTGTCTGAATTCAGTACAAAAAGAGTTATCTTCTGTTTAAGTAGTCCTTACTGACCCAGTAATACTTGTTGTTGTCATTAACAGGCAATGATGAGTGTCAGGAGGCATTTACGTGGCCCGGGGGCAATCCCTATAGGAAAGCCTGCCATTCATCCTTCTCCTATCGACCTGAAAGGGAAGGCATATGAGTAAGTCATTACCAGATTGGTTATATCTACATCAGTTTTCTACACTAAAAATTAGGTGTCATCTTCATTACTGTAGATGAGGAAAAAAAATACTGGAATCAAGTGTTCAACCAAATGAATGTCCCAGCCCCTCTAGCTGCATTAAGCATAGCTGACAGACTATCAATAACCAAACCAATTGAGCAGTAGGGGGGAAGAGGATCCCCAGTATAACTCCCCTATCATTAAACATATTCCCCTATGATTGAGCAGTATGGACAGGTCGAGCCTTAACTATAACAGAAAAATATGTAATGTTAAGATTTTACTACAGCAGAACCATTAAACATATTCCCACAAAAAAACATTATACATATTGTTGAGAAACGTTTATACTTCGAAACTGAATAATTTAACCTGTAAAAAATTCCCGCAAGAAATAACCTGTAAAAGAACTTGTTGGTTTAAATATTGATAACATAAATCACATTCAGCGATTTACGAGACCCCTGATATAATAAAACACGAAGGCTAGGGAACTCATTTTATTTAGAGGTCATCATTGACCAAAAGTAACGCATCAGTTCATGATGCATAATGAAATTTTACAAGAAAATAATGCCCGATTACTCCTAGTAGTAGTAACACTTAAAAGTCCTGCTTTTATCTGGTCACGATCTTACGCCTTATACAAACTGAATTGTTTCATGTGTGACTCAGGTTGCTGCGAGAGAAAGCTTCGAGCTTTCTCCTTGATGACTTCTACAGGACTCCTGGAGGTATTCAATTTGAAGGACCTGGTTCGGATGCAAAGCCAATCACACTGACCATTGAAGACCAGGACTACATGGGCGACATCGAAATGCTAAAACTGTATCTCGACAAGGTTCGTGCCAGAAACCCAGTTGCATTTTGTTGCCTGTCTCGTGTTTCAAACTATGCCAAGACTACCAATGAATTTACTTACAGGTGAAGACGATCGTGAAGCCCGGTTGCTCAAGGGACACCCTCAAAGCGGCGATAAGCTCGATGATCTCAGTGACACATGTGCTGACAGTGATGTCCCACCCTCTCAATGCTGAGCTGCCTCTCTACCATTTCAACTGAGCATGAATCACTCACTGCATCTGAGTTACAGGAGGCTGGCTTGAGCTATTATGTTTTCCTCTGTGATCCTTTTTTGAAGGACAGCGTGTGAAAGCACTGCAGTCTATATGCCAGCAAACGTCGAGATAATAGTACTAGTTAATAATCCTTGTGTGAGACTGGATATGTTTGTGATGAGCAACCGATAGACTCGAGCTGAAGTAATCAGAACTTCAGGATCAGTTAGTCTCGAAAACTTTTGATTGCAAATGACTTGTAGTTGTTCTAAGTAATGACTTATAATTCGGACATTGCAACCTTACTGAATGTACAACCGGAGATCATCAACTCATCAACCGGAGGCCAATCCTCCCTCTCGCGTCGCACCCCTTGCGGGCGACACGAGAGGCCGGCGCCGGGCAAAGCCCGTGCGGTTGACGGTAGCGGTGAAGGGTTGTTCCTCCTTCTCCTGGGTTGAACGGCGGGGAGGGCGCTGGATCATGGGGGAGCGGCCTTTTCGTCGGTCCATGTCGGCGCGGTGGCTCCCGACAGTGGCGTTTGTGGTGGCGCGGGTGGAGATCGTCCAGAGGATGGGGGTGGGGTTGGGTGTGGCCGATGGCGGCGACGATGTCCGACCTAGATCTTGGGGTGGTAGCCCTGGTCGGTGGCGGTGGTTGAAGCTCAGGCGGCCTGCGGTGGCAGGGCGTGGTGGTGCCCCTGATCAAGGCAGAATTGCGCCAGCGATCTGGTGGTTTGGCTCCAGATTGGATCAGATCAGCGACGGTGACCAGCGGGAGCGGGATCTTTCCCGACGGCTTTGGCAAGGTGGGATGGCGGACCTCCTCCAGGCTCCAGTAGTGGTGCACTCTGTCAGTGGCCGGTGCATCAGGGCTCCCGTGGTGGCAATGCTGTTGTGGGTGATCTCCGGATCTGCATGGCTAGATCTGAGGCTTTAAAGGTGGTTTAGTTAGTTGTAGGATCGAAAATATATTTAGAGGGGGTAATTAGACTACTTGATCAAATAAAACTTAATTTTTTTAAATTTAGTTGTAAGCAGATTTTAGCAATTATGATAAGTCAAGCAACATCGTACCCATGCAATTTTAAGAGTATTACAACGAAAAGTAAGACATTGTATATGTAAGTAAAGGAGGGGTTTGGAGAAGGCAAACACAATGGGGACACAAAGATTTTTGGCATGGTTCTGATAAGTGGTGCTATCGTACGTCCAAGTTAATGGAGACTTCAACCCATGAAGGGTAATGGCTGTGTGATTCCACGGAGAGCTCCACCCACGAAGGGTCCACGAAAAAGCAACGTTGTCTATTCCATCATGGCCATCACCCATGAAGGACTTGCCTCACTCGGGTAGATCTTCACAAAGTATGCGATCTCCTTGCCCGTACAAATTTCTTGGTTCAACTCCACATCATGTTGGAGGCTTTCAAGCGACATCTAACCAATCTAGGAGACATCACTCTCCAAAAGGTAATAGATGGTGTGATGATAGTAAACTCCTTGCACTTGCGCTTCAAATGATAGCCAACCCAACACTCGACTCTCTCTCACAGATTTAGCTACGGTGGAAGAAGGATTTGAGTGGAAAGCAACTTGAGAAAGGCTAGAAATCAAGGTTCAAATGGTAGGAATGGAATCTCTTGATCTCAACACATGAGTAGATGATTCTCTTTAGGAAAATGAGTAGTGAAAGTATTGGTACATTCTGATGGCTCTCTTACTTAGTAAGAGGGGGGTGGAGGGGTATATATTGTTAGGGAACGTAGTAATTCAAAAATTTCCTACGATCACGCAAGATCTATCTAGGAGAAGCATAGCAACGAGTGGGGAGAGTGTGTCCACGTATCCTCATAGACCGAAAGCGGAAGCGTTTAGTAACGCGGTTGATGTAGTCGAACGTCTTCACGATCCAACCGATCCAAGTACCGAACGTATGACACCTCCGCATTCAGCACATGTTCAGCTCGATGACGTCCCTCGAGCTCTTGATCCAGATGAGGTCGAGGGAGAGTTCCGTCAGCACGATGGCGTGATGACGGTGATGACGAAGTTATCGGCGCAGGGCTTCGCCTAAGCACTACGACGATATGATCGATGTGTGTAACTGTGGAGGGGGGCACCGCACACGGCTAAGAGAAGACTTGGTGTGTCTTTGGGGTGCCCCCTCCCATGTATATAAAGTGGGGGAGGAGAGGTGGTCGGCCCTAGGGGGGCGCCATGGGGGAGTCCTACTTGGACTCCCGGTCCAAGTAGGATTCGGCCCCCCCTTTCCTAGTCCAAGTAGGAGAAGAAGGAAAGGAGGAAGAGAAGAGAAGGAAGGAAGGAGGGGGGCGCCGCCCCCTCCCCTTGTCCAATTCAGACTGGGAAGGGGGGGGGGACGCACACCACCTCTGGCCGGCCCTTTCTCTTCTCCACTAAGGTCCATGGTGGCCCATTAACCTCCGGGGGGGGGGTCCGGTAACCCCCGGTACTCCGAAACGACCCGAACTATTTCGGTGTCCGAATGTAGTCTTTCAATATATGAATCTTTATGTCTCGACCATTTCGAGACTCCTCGCCATATCCATGATCTCATCCGGGATTCCAAACAAACTTCGGTTCATCAAAACACGAAACTCATAATACAAATCGTCATTGAACGTTAAGCATGCGGACCCTATGGGTTCGAGAACTATGTAGACATGACCGAGACATATCTCCGGTCAATAACCAATAGCGGAACCTGGATGCTCATATTGGCTCCTACATATTCTACGAAGATCTTTATCGATCAAACCGCATAACAACATACGTTGTTCCCTTTGTCATCGGTATGTTACTTGCCCGAGATTCGATCGTTGGTATCATCATACCTAGTTCAATCTCGTCACCGGAAAGTCTCTTTACTCGTTCTGTAATGCATCATTCCGTTACTAACTCATTAGTCACATTGCTTACAAGGCTCATAGTGATGTGCATTACCGAGAGGGCCCAGAGATACCTCTCCGATACACGGAGTGGCAAATCCTAATCTCTATCCATGCCAACTCAACAAACACCATTGGAGACATCTGTAGAGCATCTTTATAATCACTCAGTTACGTTGTGATGTTTGATAGCACACAAGGTGTTCCTATGGTATTCGGGAGTTGCATAATCTCATAGTCTAAGGAACATGTATAAGTCATGAAGAAAGCAATAGCAGAAAAAATAAACGATCATTATGCTAAGCTAACAGATGGGTCTTGTCCATCACATCATTCTCTAATAATGTGATCCCATTCATCAAATGATAACACATGTCTATGTCTAGGAAACTTAACCATCTTTGATTAACGACCTAGTTAAGTAGAGGCATACTAGGGACACTCTGTTTGTCTATGTATCCACACATGTACTACGTTTCCGGTTAATAAAATTCTAGCATGAATAATAAACATTTATCATGATATAAGGAAATACAAATAACAACTTTATTACTGCCTCTAGGGCATATTTCCTTCAGTCTCCCACTTGCACTAGAGTCAATAATCTAGATTACATAGTAATGATTCTAACACCCATGAAGTCTTGGTGCTGATCATGTTTTGCTCGTGAGATAGGCTTAGTCAACGGGTCTACAACATTCAGATCCATATGTATCTTGCAAATCTCTATGTCTCCCTCCTTGACTTGATCGCGGATGGAATGTTCTTTTGTGAAATCTGGATTCCTTTGCCAAGACAATTGCACCAGTATTGTCACAAAAGATTTTCATTGGACCCGATGCACTAGGTATTACACCTAGATCGGATATGAATTCCTTCATCCAGACTCCTTCATTTGCTGCTTCCGAAGCAGCTATGTACTCTGTTTCACACGTAGATCCCGCCACGACGCTTTGCTTGGAACTACACCAACTGACATCTCCACCATTTAATATAAATATGTATCCGGTTTGCGACTTAGAGTCATCCGGATCAGTGTCAAAGCTTGCATCGATGTAACTGTTTACGACGAGCTCTTTGTCACCTCCATAAACGAGAAACATATCCTTAGTCCTTTTCAGGTATTTCAGGATGTTCTTGACCGCTGTCTAGTGATCCACTCCTAGATTACTTTGGTACCTCCCTCCTAAACTAATAGCAAGGCACACATCAGGTCTGATACACAACATTGCATACATGATAGAACCTATGGCTGAGGCATAGGGAATGACTTTTATTTTCTCTCTATCTTCTGTAGTGGTCAGGCATTGAGTCTGACTCAACTTCACACCTTGTAACATAGGCAAGAACCCTTTCTTTGACTGATCCATTTTGAACTTCTTCAAAACTTTATCAAGGTATGTGCTTTGTGAAAGTCCAATTAAGCGTCTTGATCTATCTCTATAGATCTTGATGCCCAATATATAAGCAGCTAGCTTCACCGAGGTCTTTCATTGAAAAATTCTTATTCAAGTATCCTTTTATGCCATTCAGAAATTCAGTATCATTTCCAATCAACAATATGTCATCCACATATATAATATCAGAAATGCTACAAAGCTCCCATTCACTTTCTTATAAATACAGGCTTCTCCAAAAGTCTGTATAAAACCATATGCTTTGATCACACTATCAAAGCGTATATTCCAACTCCGAGAGGCTTGCACCAGTCCATAAATGGATCGCTGGAGCTTGCACACTTTGTTAGCACCTTTTGGATCGACAAAACCTTCTGGTTGCATTTTTGACATCCATTTGCCAAATTTCATAATCATAAAATGCGGCAATTGCTAACATGATTCGGACAGACTTAAGCATCGCTATGGGTGAGAAGGTCTCATCGTAGTCCACTCCTTGAACTTGTCGAAAACCTTTCGCAACAAGTCGAGCTTTGTAGACAGTAACATTACCGTCAGCGTCAGTCTTCTTCTTGGAGATCCATTTCGCGGAATCTGGGCTCATCGTCGCTTCCTTATAGTTCGTAAGTTCGTCATGGTCAAGTAACATGACCTCCAGAACAGGATTACCATACCACTCTGGTGCGGATCTTACTCTGGTTGACCTACAAGGTTCGGTAGTAACTTGATCAGAAGTTTCATGATCATCATCATTAGCTTCCTCACTAATTGGTGGAGGAATCACTGGAACTGATTTCTATGATGAACTACTTTCCAATAAGGGAGAAGGTACAGTTACCTCATCAACTTCTACTTTCCTCCCACTCAGTTCTTTCGAGAGAAACTCCTTCTCTAGAAAGGATCCATTATTAGCAACGAATATCTTGCCTTCGGATCTATGATAGAAGGTGTACCCAACAGTCTCCTTTGGGTATCCTATGAAGACACATTTCTCCGATTTGGGTTCGAGCTTATCAGGTTGAAGTTTTTTCACATAAGCATCGCAGCCCCAAACTTTAAGAAACGACAACTCAGGTTTCTTGCCAAACCACAATTCATATGGTGTCGTCTCAACGGATTTTGATGATGCCCTATTTAACTTGAATGCAGCCGTCTCTAAAGCATAACCCCAAAACGATAGCGGTAAATCAGTAAGAGACATCATAGATCACACCATATCTAATAAAGTGCGGTTACAACGTTCGGACACACCATTACGTTGTGGTGTTCCAGGTGGCGTGAGTTACGAAACTATTCCACATTGTTTCAAATGAAAACCAAACTCATAACTCAAATATTCACCTCCACGATCAGATCATAGAAGCTTTATTTTCTTATTACGATGATTTTCCACTTCACTCTGAAATTCTTTAAACTTTTCAAATGTTTCAGACTTATGTTTCATTAAGTAGATATACCCATATCTGCTCAAATCATTTGTGAAGGTCAGAAAATAGCAATATCCTTCGCGAGCATCAATACTCATCGGACCACATACATCAGTATGTATTATTTCCAATAAGTCTGTTGCTCGCTCCATTGTTCCGGAGAACGGAGTCTTAGTCATCTTGCCCATGAGGCATGGTTCGCAAGCATCAAGTGATTCATAATCAAGTGATTCCAAAAGCCCATCAGCATGGAGTTTCTTCATGCTCTTTACACCAATATGACCTAAACGGCAGTGCCACAAATAAGTTGCACTATCATTATTAAACTTGTATCTTTTGGCTTTAATACTATTAATATGTGTATCACTACTATCGAGATTCAATAAAAAATAGGCCACTCATCAAGGGGGCATGACCATAAAAGATATTACTCATACAAATAGAACAACTATTATTCTCTGATTTAAATGAATAACCGTCTCGCATCAAACAAGATCCAGATATAATGTTCATGCTTAACGCTGGCACAAAATAACAATTATTCAGGTCTTAAACTAATCCCAAAGGTAGATGTAGAGGTAGCGTGCCGACAGCGATCACATCGACTTCGGAACCATTTCCCACGCGCATCGTCACCTCGTCCTTAGCCAATCTTCGTTTAATCTGTAGCCCATGTTTCGAGTTGCAAATATGAGCAATAGAACTAGTATCAAATACCCAGGCGCTACTACGAGCATTAGTAAGGTACACATCAATAACATGTATATCAAATATACCTTTCACTTTGCCATCCTTCTTATCCGCCAAATACTTGGGGCAGTTCCGCTTCTAGTGACCAGTCCCTTTGCAGTAGAAGCACTCAGTCTCAGGCTTAGGTCCAGACTTGGGCTTCTTCACTTGAGCAACAACTTGCTTGTCATTCTTCTTGAAGTTCCCCTTCTTCCCTTTGCCCTTCTTCTTGAAACTAGTGGTCTTGTTGACCATCAACACTTGATGCTCCTTCTTGAGATCTACCTCCGTAGCCTTTAGCATTGTGAAGATCTTGGGAATTGTCTTATCCATCCCTTGCATGTTATAGTTCATTACGAAGCTTTTGTAGCTTGGTGGCAATGATTGAAGAACTTTGTCAATGACACTATCATCAGGAACATTAACTCCCAGTTGAGTCAAGTGGTTGTGGTACCCAGACATTCTGAGTATATGTTCATTGACAGAACTATTCTCCTCCACTTTGCAGCTGTAGAACTTATTAGAGGCTTCATATCTCTTAATCCGGGCATTTTCTTGAAATATTAACTTCAACTCCTGGAACATCTCATATGCTCCATGACGTTCAAAACGTCGTTGAAGTCCCGGTTCTAATCCGTAAAGCATGGCACACTGAACTATCGAGTAGTCATCAGCTTTGCTCTGCCAGACGTTCATAACATCTGGAGTTGCTCCTGCAGCAGGCTTTGCACCTAGTGGTGCTTCAAGGACGTAATTCTTCTATGCATCAATGAGGATAATCCTGAAGTTACAGACTGCTACCTCTTGAGCACTGCGTTGGATTTCCTTGAAGAGGAAAGGATGATGCAGCAAAGTAGCGTAAGTATTTCCCTCAGTTTTTGAGAACCAAGGTATCAATCCAGTAGGAGGCTACGTGCGAGTCCCTCGTACCTGCACAAAGCAAATAACTCCTCGCAACCAACGCGATAAGGGGTTGTCAATCCCTTCACGGTCACTTACAAGAGTGAGATCTGATAGATATGATAGGATAATATTTTGGTGTTTTTGTGATAAAGATGCAAAGTAAAATAAAAGCAAAGTAAAAAACAAAGGAAATAACTAAGTATTGGAAGATTAATATGATGAAGATAGACCCGGGGGCCATAGGTTTCACTAGTGGCTTCTCTCAAGAGCATAAGTATTTTACGGTGGGTGAACGAATTACTGTTGAGCAATTGACAGAATTGAGCATAGTTATGAGAATATCTAGGTATGATCATGTATATAGGCATCACGTCTAAGACAAGTAGACCGACTCCTGCCTGCATCTACAACTATTACTCCACTCATCGACCGCTATCCAGCATGCATCTAGAGTATTAGGTTCATGAAAACAGAGTAACGCCTTAAGCAAGATGACATGATGTAGAGGGATAAATTCATGCAATATGATAAAAAAAACATCTTGTTATTCTCGATGGCAACAATACAATACGTGCCTTGCTGCCCCTACTGTCACTGGGAAAGGACACCGCAAGATTGAACCCAAAGCTAAGAACTTCTCCCATTGCAAGAAAGATCAATCTAGTAGGCCAAACCAAACTGATAATTCGAAGAGACTTGCAAAGATAACCAATCATACATAAAAGAATTCAGAGAAGATTCAAATATTGTTCATAGATAATCTTTATCATAAATCCACAATTCATTGGTCTCAACAAACACACCGCAAAAAGATTACATCGAATATATCTCCACAAGAGAGGGGGAGAACATTGTATTGAGATCCAAAAAGAGAGAAGAAGCCATCTAGCTAATAACTATGGACCCGAAGGTTTGAGGTAAACTACTCACACTTCATCGGAGGGGCTATGGTGTTGATGTAGAAGCCCTCCGTGATGGATGCCCCCTCCGGCGGAGCTCCGGAACAGGCCCCAAGATGGGATCTCGTGGATACAGAAAGTTACGGTGGTAGAATTAGGGTTTTGGCTCCATAACTGATCGTTTGGGGGTACGTAGGTATATATAGGAGGAAGGAGTACGTCGGTGGAGCAACAGGGGGCCCACGATGGTGGAGGCGCGCCCCCTACCTCGTGGCCTCCTCCTTTATTTCTTGACGTAGGGTCCAAGTCTCCTGGATCATGTTCGGTGAGAAAATCACGTTCCCGAAGGTTTCATTCCGTTTGGACTGCGTTTGATATTCCTTTTCTTCGAAACCCTAAAATAGGCAAAAAACAACAATTCTAGGCTGAGCCTCCGGTTAATAGGTTAGTCCCAAAAATAATATAAAAGTGGATAATAAAGCCCAATAATGTCCAAAACAGTAGATAATATAGCATGGAGCAATAAAAAATTATAGATACGTTGGAGACGTATCAAGCATCCCCAAGCTTAATTCCTGCTCGTCCTCGAGTAGGTAAATGATAAAAACAGAATTTTTGATGCGGAGTGCTACTTAGCATAATGTAATTCTTCTTAATTGTGGTATGAATAGTCAGATCTGAAAGATTCAAGATAAAAGTTCATATTGACATAAAAATAATAATACTTCAAGCATACTAACTAAGCAATTATGTCTTCTCAAAATAACATGGCCAAAGAAAGTTCATCCCTACAAAATCATATAGTTTAGTCATGCTCCATTTTCGTCACACAAGAATTCTCTCATCATGCACAACCCCGATGACAAGCCAAGCAATTGTTTCATACTTTAGTAATCTCAAACCTATAAACTTTCACGCAATATATGAGCGCGAGCCATGGACATAGCACTATGGGTGGAATAGAATATGATGATGGGGGTTATGTGGAGAAGACAAAAAGGAGAAAGTCTCACATCAACGAGGCTAATCAATGGGCTATGGAGATGCCCATCGATTGATGTTAATGAAAGGAGTAGGGATTGCCATGCAACGGATGCACTACATCTATAAATGTATGAAAGCTCAACAAAAGAAACTAAGTGGGTGTGCATCCAACTTGCTTGCTCATGAAGACCTAGGGCACTTGAGGAGGCCCATTGTTGGAATATACAAGCCAAGTTCTATAATGAAAAATTGCCCACTAGTATATGAAAGTGACAAAACAAAAGACTCTCTATCATGAAGATTATGGTGCTACTTTGAAGCACAAGTGTGGCAAAGGATAGTAACATTGTCCCTTCTCTCTTTTTCTCTTTTTTGGGGCCTTCTCTTTTTTATGGCCTTTCTCCTTTTTTTAATTCCTCACTTGGGACAATGCTCTAGAAAATGATGATCATCACACTTCTATTTATTTACAACTCAATGATTACAACTTGATGCTAGAACAAAATATGACTCTATATGAATGCCTCCGGCGGTGTACCGGGATATGCAATGAACCAAGAGTGACATGTATGAAAGAATTATGAACGGTGGCTTTGCCACAAATACTATGTCAACTACATGATCATGCTAAGAAATATGACAATGATGAATGTGTCATGATAATCGGAATGGTGGAAAGTTGCATGGCAATATATCTCGAAATGGCTATGGAAATGCCATAATAGGTAGGTATGGTGGCTGTTTTGAGGAAGATATAAGGAGGTTTATGTGTGAAAGAGCGTATCATATCACGGGGTTTGGATGCACCGGCGAAGTTTGCACCAACTCTCAATGTGAGAAAGGGCAATGCACGGTACTGAAGAGGCTAGCAATGATGGAAGGGTGAGAGTGCGTATAATCCATGGACTCAACATTAGTCATAAAGAACTCACATACTTATTGCAAAAATCTACAAGTCATCAAAAACCAAGCACTACGCGCATTCTCCTAGGGGGATAGATTGGTAGGGAAAGACCATCGCTCGTCCTCGACCGCCACTCATAAGGAGGACAATCAAAGAAGACCCCATGTTTCAAATTTGTTACATAACGTTTACCATACGTGCATGCTACGGGACTTGCAAACTTCAACACAAGAATTTCTCAAATTCACAACTAGTCAACTAGCATGACTTTGATATTATTACCTCCATATCTCAAAACAATCATCAAGCATCAAACTTCTCTTAGTATTCAAAACACTCATAAGAAGTTTTTTTACTAATCTTGAGTACCTAGCATATTAGGATTATTTAAGCAAATTACCATGCTATTTAAGACTCTCAAAACAATCTAAGTGAAGCATGAGAGATCAATAGTTTCTATAAAACAAATCCACCACCGTGCTCTAAAAGATATAAGTGAAGTACTAGAGCAAAACTATATAACTCAAAAGATATAAGTGAAGCACATAGAGTATTCTAACAAATTCCAAATCATGTATGGCTCTCTCAAAAGGTTTGTACAGCAAGGATGATTGTGGTAAACTAAAAAGTAAAGACTCAAATCATACAAGACGCTCCAAGCAAAACACATATCATGTGGTGAATAAAAATATAGCTCCAAGTAAAGTTACCGATGGAAGTAGACGAAAGAGGGGATGCCATCCGGGGCATCCCCAAGCTTTGGCTTTTAGGTGTCCTTAGATTATCTTGGGGGTGCCATGGTCATCTCCAAGCTTAGGCTCTTGCCACTCCTTGTTCCATAATCCATCTAATCTTTACCCAAAAATTGAAAACCTCACAACACAAAACTTAAGGAAGAAAATCTCGTGAGCTCCGTTAGCGAAAGAAAAAAAGACCACATCAAGGTACTGTAATGAACTCATTCTTTATTTATATTGGTGTTAAACCTACTGTATTCCAACTTCTCTATGGTTTATAAACTATTTTACTAGCCATAGATTCATCAAAATAAGCAAACAACACACGAAAAACAGAATCTATCAAAAACAGAACAGTCTGTAGTAATCTATAGCTAGCGCAAGATATGGGACCCCAAAAATTCTAAAATAAATTTCTGGACGTGAGTAATTTATATATTAATCATCTGAAAAAATAATTAACTAAATAGAACTTTCCAAATAAAAATGGCAGCAGTTCTCGTGAGCGCTAAAGTTTCTGTTTTTTACAGCAAGATATCAAGACTTTCCCCAAGTCTTCCCAACGGTTCTACTTGGCACAAACACTAATTAAACACAAAAAACAAAACTAAAACAGAGGCTAGGTAAATTATTTATTACTAAACAGGAGCAAAAATCAAGTAATAAAAATAAAATTGGGTTGCCTCCCAACAAGCGCTATCGTTTAACGCCCCTAGCCAGGCATAAAAAGCAAGGATAGATCTAGGTATTGCCATCTTTGGTAGGCAATCCATAAGTGGCTCTCATAATAGATTCATAAGGTAATTTAATTTTCTTTCTAGGAAATTGTTCCATGCCTTTCCTTAACGGAAATTGGAATCTAATATTTCCTTCCTTCATATCAATAATTGCACCAATCATTCTAAGGAAAGGTCTACCAAGAATAATAGGACATGAAGGATTGCAATCTATGTCAAGAACAATAAAATCTACGGGTACATAATTCCTATTTGCGACAATAAGAACATCATTGATTTTTCCCATTGGTTTCTTAATAGTGGAATCCGCAAGGTGCAAGTTTAAAGAGTAATCATCAAAATCACGGAAACCTAACAAATCACACAAAGTCTTTGGAATCGTGGAAACACTAGCACCCAAATCACATAAAGCATAGAACTCATGATCTTTAATCTTAATTTTAATAGTTGGTTCCCACTCATCATAAAGTTTTCTAGGGATAGAAACTTCCAACTCAAGTTTTTCTTCATAAGATTGCATCAAGGCATCAACGATATGTTTAGTAAATGCTTTATTTTGACTATAAGCATGAGGAGAATTTAGCACAGATTGCAACAAGGAAATACAATTAATCAAAGAGCAATTTTCATAATTAAATTCCTTGAAATCCAAAATAGTGGGTTTAGCAATATCTAGGGTTTTTAATTTCTTCAATCCCACTTTCATCAAATTTAGCATCAAGATCTAAAAACTCCGAATTTTTGGAATGCCTTCTATGTAAAGGTGGATCATATTCAGTCCCATCATTATCAAGATTCATATTGCAAAACAAAATTTAATAGGGGACACATGAATAACTTTTAGATCTTCATCTTTATTTTCATAGAAATCCGGTTTAGTGGCCATCCTATTAAGTAAGGTAGCCTGCTTATCCGAAATTTCAGCAGTCAATTTCTCAAGACGAGCAATTTGGGATCTTAAACCATCAAATTATTTAGACATATCATCGAGCTCTTTATTCATAAAACTCATAAAACTTTTTTGTTCCTTAAGCTCGTTTCTAAAGAAACTATTATGCTCAAATTGCAAGACCATAAAACTCCTGACGTTGTTTTCGATTTCTTCTAACCTTTTAAGGTGAAGATCACCAAATCGGGGAAGAGCCATCGAGACAAGCAGGTAAACCAACACACAAGCAACCAAGAAGCAAGCGGGCAGAAAGAGGCAAATAGAGAAAGAGAGGGAGGATAGAGAGAGGGGGCGAATAAAATGACAAGGGTGAAGTGGGGGAGAGGAAAACGAGAGGCAAATGGCAAATAATGTAATGCGGGAGATAAGGGTTGTGATGGGTACTTGGTATTTTGACTTTTGCGTAGACTCCCCGGCAACGGCGCCAGAAATCTTCTTGCTACCTCTTGAGCACTGCATTGGATTTCCTTGAAGAGGAAAGGATGATGCAGCAAAGTAGCATAAGTATTTCCCCTAGTTTTTGAGAACCAAGGTATCAATCCAGTAGGAGGCTACGCGCGAGTCCCTCGTACCTGCACAAAGCAAATAACTCCTCGCAACCAACGTGATAAGGGGTTGTCAATCCCTTCACGGTCACTTACGAGAGTGAGATCTGATAGATATGATAGGATAATATTTTTGGTGTTTTTGTGATAAAGATGCAAAGTAAAATAAAAGCAAAGTAAAAAACAAAGGAAATAACTAAGTATTGGAATATTAATATGATGAAGATAGACCCGGGGGCCATAGGTTTCACTAGTGGCTTCTCTCAAGAGCATACGTATTTTACAATGGGTGAACGAATTACTATTGAGCAATTGACAGAATTGAGCATAGTTATGAGAATATCTAGGTATGATCATGTATATAGGCATCACATCCAAGACAAGTAGACCGACTCCTGCCTGCATCTACAACTATTACTCCACTCATCGACCGCTATCCAGCATGCATCTAGAGTATTTACTTCATGAAAACAGAGTAATGCCTTAAGCAAGATGACATGATGTAGAGGGATATATTCATGCAATATGATAAAAACCCCATCTTGTTATCCTCGATGGCAACAATACAATACGTGCCTTGCTACCCCTACTGTCACTGGGAAGGGACACCGCAAGATTGAACCCAAAGCTAAGCACTTCTCCCATTGCAAGAAAGATCAATCTAGTAGGCCAAACCAAACTGATAATTCCACTACAAAAAAAGACACATCCATGACATTTTGGGCCAAACGAATTTTTTTCCTGTCATACATATGGCACTTCTATGACGATAATTGTGACAAAACCCGGTATCATCATAGATGTGGTGAGCTCCTACTTCTATGACAAAAAATCATGACAGAAAATGGGCTTTTCGTCCTGGGCGGGCCGGAGACGCAGCTGCATGACATTCTTTGGGCCGTCCATGACGGAAAAAACCGTGGTAGAAGAAAGGGGGAGGAAAATTTCGGGGAGTTCTCGGTTACGGTGGGAGGTCGGGGACCGAGCGATGCGTGTTTCTCTCATACACGTACGCGCATGTGTGCGAGGCGTTGGCTCTAACTGAACCCGAGCGAGGCGCTGGGCTCTAACTGAACCCGAGCAATTGCACTGCAGGCTATGCGTTACTGAACCCGAGCGATCGATCGATGGCTGTTAACTGCACCCGATCGAGCGATTCCTTCGCTACTGCTGCTAACTGAAGCCGATAGATGCTGCCTCTGGATGAACAGTGAGCGTTGCGGGGGGGGGGGGGTTGGATGAACAGGACCCCGTGGTGTTGCCTCTGGATGAACAGGACCCCGATCGATCGAGCCGGTTGGGGCTGGATGAACAGGACCCCGTGGAGGGCTGGATGAACAGGACCACCCCGTGGAGGGCAGGATGAACAGTAGACGGTGGAGGGCAGGATGAACAGTAGCCCATGGAGGGGTGGTTGAACAGGAGCCCGTGGAGAGGGGTGGTTGAACAGTAGCCGATGGAGTAGCGCGCGGTGGTGGCTGGATGAATAGGAGCCCGTGGATGAACAGTCGCAGGTGGAGGCTAGAGGAGGTCGACGGTGGATGAACAGTAGCTCATGGAGGCTAGAGGGGGTCGACGGTGGAGATGAACAGTATCCTGTGGAGTCCCGTTTTAGGGTACGCCACACCCCTCCCTATGAACAGGACCCCCGTAACAGCTCATTGTCGGTGTCAAAACCTGCGGATCTCGGGTAGGGGGTCCCGAACTGTGCGTCTAGGCCGGATGGTAACAGGAGGCAAGGGACACGAAGTTTTACCCAGGTTCGGGCCCTCTTGATGGAGGTAACACCCTACGTCCTGCTTGATTAATATTGATGATATGGGTAGTACAAGAGTATATATACCATGAGATCGGAGAGGCTAAACCCTAGAAGCTAGCCTATGGTATGATTGTTGTCTCCTACGGACTAAAACCCTCCGGTTTATATAGACAACAGAGAGGGTTAGGGTTACATAGAGTCGGTTACAATGGTAGGAGATCTACATATCCGTATCGCCAAGCTTGCCTTCCACGCCAAGGAAAGTCCCTTCCGGACACGTGACGAAGTCTTCAATCTTGTATCTTCATAGTCCAGGAGTTCGGCTGAAGGTATAGTCCGGCTATCCGAACACCCCCTAATCCAGGACTCCCTCACTCGTGATGCCGCATGCCACAACATTCCAAGTTCAACTTTGCAATCAAACACAAGGCCTGGCATTACATAGACAATATTCAGAACAAACTCTTAACACAGGAATATCTCAGCAAAGTAACTATTTACTTCTAAACTGAACACATGAATAGGAAAAAACACTCGACGCTGCTCACAGCAAGGGCGTCCCACTCAAAAATATCAAATGCATGTCTTCTGGCTAACATCAATGAGCAAATTTTGACAAGGTTTTCCAATTCCAATATATTAAACTAACATCTTCTTGCTAACATCAATGATTAAACTTTGACAAGCTTTTCCCATTCAAAATATGTAATGCCTATGATCGTGGAGGCCTGTCGTAGCTTTTATACTTGTTTGGGCGCTTTTTTCCCAGGGCACTCCATGTATTGTTAAATTGCCAATGGTCTCTACAGACTAGTCATGTCAACGGTGTCTAATAATACTCTGTAAAGCTTCTCGGTCATTCCTTCTGTAATGTAGCGCAAACAGTGACTGCTTCTTTCTGCAAAGTGGAACGACCAACTAGACCCAGTAATGCAGCAATTTTCCTTACACATTGGCTCCTTTTGTGCAGTTCAACTAAAATCGAAGTCGGAATAAAACCGAGCTTTAATTTTGATATCCCTGTAAGCAACAATAGGTATAAGGGAAACAATTACTAAGAAATAACGGTTGATGACTTGTACTCCCAGAAGAAAATCATCTACTGATCTACTTTATCTTAATGGGGAACAAAGTAGGAGAGTAGCAATTCTCCATCAGTGTGATTCATTCATATTGACTGAGACATTATCTTAACAATGCCTTGTTTCAACATGTATAAAGAACGACAAAGCTTATAAAGGGGGTGATGCTAAATTTGTTGTAACAAAGCAACAAGCATCATGTCTGGGTTGGTCCTATTTTTGTTCACTACTTAATGGGAAAAGACAGCAATACAATAGCTTCAATTCATCATTTATTTAAAATACTACCAATACAAGTAGCACAACATCTCAAAACACACTGCACGATCATGTGGATGAAGGCAAGTACCAACCTGTCATGACGCACACAAGATCACATACGAATCCGCCAACACGAATAGGAAATCGAATATCGTTTTGTGCAGTTGCACTGAAATCAAGCAAAGTGTTTCGCGTAGCAAAGCAAAATGTCACAATAGCAACAAGTTGAATAGATATCCCTGTATAAACAGAGGCAAAAAAGGAATCAATTACTGGCTAATAAAGGAGGATGAAACATGCGGCCACAAAAATGGTAATCCCGCCAATCCCTAACAAGTGTTGCAGTTTTGAAATAAGATTCAGTAGTTAATTCTGAGAGTGGCATCAATTACTGGCTTATAAAGGGGGTGATGCTGAATTTGTTGTAACAAAGCAACAAGCATCATGTCTGGGTTGGTCCCATTTTTGTTCACTACTTAATGGGAAAAGACAGCAATACAATAGCTTCAATTCATCATTTATTTAAACAGTACCAATACAAGTAGCACATCATCTCAAAGCACACTACACAATCATGTGGATGAAGGCCTGTACTGACCTTTCATGAGACGACCAACATAAAATACGAATCTACCAACACGAATAGGAAATCCAATCAAGTTTTGTGCAGTTGCACTGAAATCAAGCAAAGTTGCCGGTGTGACATTTAAGTTTTCTACAACAACAAGTTGAATAGGTATCCCTGTTTTAAGAGGCAAAAAGAAAACAATTACTGGCCAATAAAGGAGGATGAAACATGCGGCCACAAAAAGAAGCATCTACCTTATCTTGATGGAAAACAAAGTATAGGACAGTGGCATTTCTAAAATGGTTGCATTGATTCATATTAACAGAGAAATTCTTTTAAAATAGATCAGTAGTTAATTCTGAGATTAACAACAGCAAAATAGCTGCATGGGACATGCCAGCACCATGTGCGTCCACACATATAAATGGGTGATGCAGAGTATGTAGCCAAGCATCATATATGCGCTGGTCCCATATTTGTTCTCTTTGAACCTTCTTCCTATGTGAGGGCAGCAAATCTAGTCGTGCACAAACTACCCAACCCCCCAGTTTCTTTCCCTTTTCAACAAAGAGATCGGTTCCTTACAGATGTGTGTACTGGGTTACCCCCTTTTTCCCTTTTCGACCTACAAAGCGGCTGGATAGCCAGTCTATACTACTTCCCGCCCCTCCTTTCCTCATTGAACCACGTCCTAGATTCTTGCTCTAGCCCACCGCACCCTTCATTCCTCTTTGAACCAAGACCTAGATTCGACTACAGATCGAAAAAGATCCACATGTAGCTAGAGCAACGACGGTTTCAAAGAAACTTATACCTTAGGGTCGTCGGGATGTGGCAAGGCGTGCGGCGGGAGGCTGGATCTGCCTACACTAAGTATGGCAGCGAGGAAGAAGGGGTCGGTGGCCCTCCCGCACAGGTGCTGGGTGAAAGAGAACAGCGCAGCCGACAGTGGATTGCCTCCCTCGCCGAAGGCAATAGAGTGAACGTTGCACCTCCTCCCTTTCCCGGTGCGACGGGATACGGACGCCTCCTTCACCAGCTGTTAGGGGGGAGAGTGAGACAAGAGGCCAACGCAATCTTGTTTAGATCTGGTGAAGAGAGGGTGAGAGTGTAACACCCCAGATGTGATTTACCCTATATGTACTCCAACTCTTGCCGTTTCCGGCGTTAAGTTATTTTATTTTCTCGGGTTCGGGTTTTTGTCTCCGTGTGTTGTTCCCGTTGTCATGCATCTCATTTCATGTCATCATGTGCATTGCATTTGCATACGTGTTCATCTCTTGCATTCGAGCATTTTCCCTGTTGTCCGTTTTGCATTCCGGCGCTTCGTTCTCCTCCGGTGGTCAATTCTACCTTTCTTTCGTGTGTGGGGATTAAACATTTTCAGATTGGATCGAGACTTGCCAAGCGGCCTTGGTTTACTACCGGTAGACCGCCTGTCAAGTTTCGTACCATTTGGATTTCGTTTGATACTCCAACGGTTAACTGAGGGACCGAAAAGGCCTCGTGTGTGTTGCAGCCCAACACCCCTCCAAGTTGGCCCAAAACCCACCAAAACCCTCTCCATCATCTAGAGCGTTCGATCACGATCGCGTGGCCGAAAACCGCAACTCATTTGGACTCTCCTATCTCCCTCTACCTCTATAAATAGAACCCCCTTTTCCATTCCCGGATCTTCTCCTTCCCTAACCCTAAAAATCCGCTCCGCCGCCGGCCGGACATGTCCGTCGTCCGCCGGACAAACCCCGCTGTCGTCCCGCACCAATAGGAGGGCGCCAGGTGTCCCCGCCATCCCTCTCTCTCCTCCAGCCCGGAGAGCCCGGATCGGGCCCTCCCGGCCCGCGCGCCTCCGCCGCCACCTACCGCGCCTCCCCGCCTCCTCGCGGCTCGCCGCCGACTGCCGCCGCCACCGCGACGACCACCACTGCCGCCTCGCTCGGCGAGCTCCGGCGCCCTTCGCCGGCCGGCTCCGCCGCCTCGCCATCGCCACCCGGGGTCGCTGCGCCTCGTCCGCCTCCTCGCCGCCCGGGTCGTCGCCCCGGCCACCGGCGCCCGACGCCGCCGTCCTCCTCCTCCGGCCGCTGCGTCCATCGTCTCCGGCGAGCTCCTTCCCCGACGAACATCGGGATCCGCGCCGGCTGGATCTGGATCTAGATCTCGGTTGACCTAATCTCGCCCGAAACCCTAACTTTTTACATGTTTCCTCATGCTATAACTCCTCATCCGTAGCTCCATTTTTGGCATATAGCATATCAAAATGTTCATCTCAGAGAGTACGCCATTTCATTCCATTGCATCATTTTCATTTGAGTTCATCTTGATGCCCGAAATACTGTTAGAAGAGTGCTACTTGAGATAATTGTCAGATCTGCTGCTCCATTTAGATATTTGTCATTTTTGTCATGATTATTGTGTGCATGATATGCCCATGAGTTCTACATATGTTTTGTTAAGGGTTTTGCCATATTTCTAGAGGTGCAACCCATGTATTTTTGTGATGTGTGTGGTGACTAGCACAAGCTTGCAAAGTGAGGCACTTGGTAATGCTGATTTCAGGGACTTAGCATTTCCACTAAGTCCTTGAGCTGTTTATCTCATATGGCCTTATGTTCATGTTGTTTCCTAGTCATCCATGCCTCTTTTGAGGATGATCTGTAAGGATGTTTTGTTAATCTTGTAGTGCTCTATCCATCTATGTCTTTGTTTGCAATTATGGAGCACCCTAACTTGAGTCAATCGAGCTCTACTTTTGTCATTTCGTGAATCTGGGCAGATTGTCTACTTGTTAGCGATTTTGCCGATGGTGTTGTAGTTGGTCCGTGCATGCTATGTTATTGTTCTTGCCATGTCTAGCTTCTATTTTGTGTGTTCTTGATGGGTGTATGCTTAGTTTGCCATGACTTGCTCTATAGTGAGTGCATCGAGCTCGTACACATGCCTACTTGATATCTGTTTCAGCATGCTCCAGTTTTCACTAAGTCTGAGAACTGAATATGTTTTTGCCATGTTCACATGCTTGCAATTGTATTTTCTGATCCCTTTTGGCTCAAGGTCACTGAGGGACTTTTGTTAATCTCTTTGAGTAGCTCCATGCCATGCTTTACTTTGCCATGTTCAGGTCCTGTAGCATATAGTTTTGTTGCTCTGAAGAGTGCTATCTGATCTGAAATTCCATACAAGTGTTAATTTCACTAAGTCTGAGATCTGTTTACCATATGCATTTTTGCCATGCTTGTTTGAACCTGTTAATGGATGATTTGGTTGTAGCTCAGTGCTATACTTTTGTTAAGCATCATGAATGCATCCCTTCCATGTATTTTTATGCCATGTTTGAGTGCTGTAGCATGTTCATCTTGTTGCATTTAGATGACTACTAGCTGTAAATCACAAAACGTGGGCATATTTGAATTGCTTGCCATTTCCAAACCGTAACTCCAATTCCGGTGATCTTTATATCGTTTTCAAGCGATTTCATCTCATCTTTCCAGTGGAACACTTGGATTTCCAAGTTGAGGCCAGGTTCATGCATCCCTTGTCAAATCTTGCATATGCATCCCGCATCGCATCCCGCATAGCATACCATCTTTGCATCATATTGTTTGAGCTTTGCACGTGGTTGATTGTGTCCTTGTTGCTTGTTTGTCTTGTTTGGGTAGAGCTGGGAGACGAGTTCACTAACGAGGAGCCCGTTGAGTTTGCTTTCGAGGATCCAGTCAACTCTGACAACTTGGTAGGCAAGATGATCATACCCTCGAAATCACTACTATCTTCGCTTTGCTAGATGCTCGCTCTTTTGCTATGCCATGCTACGATGCCTACCACTTGCTTTCAAGCCTCCCAAATTGCCATGTCAAACCTCTAACCCACCATGTCCTAGCAAACCGTTGATTGGCTATGTTACCGCTTTGCTCAGCCCCTCTTATAGCGTTGCTAGCTGCAGGTGAAGATTGGAGACTGTTCCTGGTTGGAACATTTATTTACTTGTTGGGATATCATTATATTGCCATGTTATCTTAATGCATCTATATACTTGGTAAAGGGTGGAAGGCTCGGCCTCTCGCCATAGTGTTTTGTTCCACTCTTGCCGCCTTAGTTTCCGTCATATCGGTGTTATGTTCCCGGATTTTGCGTTCCTTACGCGGTTGGGTTATAATGGGAACCCCTTGATAGTTCGCCTTGATTAAAGCTTTTCCAGCAATGCCCAACCTTGGTTTTACCATTTGCCACCTAGCCTCTTTTTCCCTTGGGTTTCCGGAGCCCGAGGGTCATCTTATTTAAACCCCCCCGGGCCAGTGCTCCTCTGAGTGTTGGTCCGACTGAGCTGCCTGCGGGGCCACCTCGGGGCAACTTGAGGGTTGGTCTTACTCGTAGCTAGTCTCATCTGAGTGTGCCCTGAGAACGAGATATGTGCAGCTCCTATCGGGATTTGTCGGCACATTCGGGCGGTGTTGCTGGTCTTGTTTTAACCTGTCGAAGTGTCTTGAAGAACCGAGGTACCGAATCTGATCGGAACGTCTCGGGAGGAGGTCTATTCCTTCGTTGACCGTGAGAGCTTGTCATGGGCTAAGTTGGGACTCCCCTGCAGGGATTTGAAATTTTGAAAGCCGTGCCCGCGGTTATGGGAAGATGGGAATTTGTTAATGTCCGGTTGTAGATAACTTGAACCTTAACTTAATTAAAATGAATCAACAATGTGAGTTGCCGTGATGGTCTCTTCTTGGTGGAGTCCGGGAAGTGAACACGGTGTTGGAGTAATGCTTGCACAGGTTGTCCTCTAGTTTCTCGCTCGCGCTTTGCCTCCTCTTCTCGCTCTCTTTTGCGGACAGGATAGCCACCATATATGCTAGTCGCTTGCTGCAGCTCCACATAATTACCTTGCCTTACCTATAAGCTTAAATAGTCTTGATCGCGAGGGTGCGAGATTGCTGAGTCCCTGTGGCTCACAGATTACTATTACACAAAATGTAGGGCCTGATGATTCCGCTCCAGGTGACGCGCTCGAGCTCAAGTGGGAGTTCGACGAGGACTCTCAACGATACTACGTGTCTTTCCCTGATGATCAGTAGTGGTGCCCAGTTGGGGGTGATCGGGACCGTGTCGCATGTTGGGTTGTCTTTTATTTTGGCGCCGTAGTCGGGCCATGAGTGTTTGAATGATGTAATGTTATTTATGTACCTTGATGGACGTGGCGAGTGTAAGCCAACTATGTTATCTCCCCTTTTATTAATTATATTAAATGGGATGTTGTGAAGATTGCCTACCTTGCGACATTGCCTTCAATGCGATTACGCCTCTAAGTCGTGCCTCGACACGTGGGAGCTATAGTCGCATCGAGGGTGTTAAAGAGAGACTGTGAATATAGCAAACCCTAGCAAATGTATCTAGGCTCATTTTAGTGCTATATACCTCCGTATCTAGACAAATCTAAGACAAGTAATTCAGAATGGAGGGAGTAACATATATGTAGTGCGGCGAGTGTGTGGAGAGTGCAAACCCTAGTGAACAAGCGCTGAGGCTCCCGCTTATATATATACTATTGTAGTACAGACTGAGCTCCGGTGCCTTCACTGCACCTACTTTTGGCTGTATGACAGGTGAGCCAGCCACATTTTGGGCACACCTGTCGTAAAATCCTAGCGAAAATTGCACCAACGTGAAAGACGACTGCGTATCCAATGCAATCAAGGTGAACTGACGAAGGATATCATCTTTGTGCGTAACAAGCAAAGAGCACTGATGGAAGACAGCTTGTTTTTCATCAAAAATCGATCAGCTTCACCAGCCGACGCAACCATGAGGCGCAACCATGAGCATCGATAGGTCATCGTGGTGATGCATCATCCATTTGGCATCAAGTTTGGGTGAGGCACCTAAGAAGTTCGACAAATCCTCACTGTGGTCTGTTTCTTCTCAGTAATCAAGCTCGAGGAAGGAAGAACCACGTGGCAGAGGACAGTGAGGTGGAACAACAATGGCCATCCAATTTTGTGCAGTTCCACTAAAATTGAGGAAGACATGCCCGGGTATGGAGACACGCATCGCTGTTTCCAAAAGTATAAAAAAGGGTTAGCAACGACATCTCAATTGTCAATAAGAATTAATGAAAAGTACACCAACAAACAGAAGCATCATAATTATCTTGATGGGAACTAAACCAGGATACCCGAGAAAAAAAGCATTTCTTCATTTAACCAGCGATAGTACTACCGCCATATGGACAATGACCGCACAACCACCATGTACTTTTTGTCGAAACAAGATGTATACCTCCACCGAGGCATAAATCAAGACAACTTTTTGAGTGGCATTTCCTCTATAATAGTACTAGTAGGTGATGTTGGATCAGCCGACGAACCCTAGCTACTATGCATGGGGAGCTGGGGAGTAGTCGCATAGAAGAAAACCCGCACGCAGCGACCTGGGGAGCTGGACCAGTACAAGAAGTTATACCTCAGGTGGGCGAGATGTCGTTTAGGCGGGCGGGCGGGATCTGCCCACACGACGGCAGCGAAAAAGGGCGCGAAGGATCTTCATCCGCGCCACAGCCGGCTCCGAGAGGACGGTGCGCATCGGCTTCCTCCGTCGCCGACGGCGACAACGTCAACGCTGCACCTCCTCACCTCCCGCAGCGGACGGGATTCGGCCGGATCTGTGACCATCGGTGAGGAGAGAGATAGAGTGGACACTGTCATCTTGTTTTGATATGGAGAGGGTGAGAGAGCGAGACGCGAGAAACTCTATCAAACAAGAGGCTATAATGGAGTAAAAAAAATCTCTCCATAGTAGTGGTTTTAAATAGAATACGCGCGTTCCCGGAAAAAAGAAACGAAAACTGGCAGACAATTTTTTAAGGGTCTGTCTAGGACACATCTAGATGTGACATAGTTATGTCACATATAAGTTGATGTCCACTCTGTTTGTGGTCTTTTCCTAGTTTTTTGTTTCTTGTTGCTACATTATATACTTGTGGGAGCTTAGATGTGATATCCTTAAATAACATCTAGATGTGAATTAGACAAACTGATTTTCTAACGTACCAAGAAAGAAAACTCGATCAAAAACATGCCCCTCCAAATGTAAACATGCCCCCGAACCAGGCTTCAATGATGATGAGTCCGGCGCGCAGATTGTCTTCGGCATTGCAAGGCGGGTTCTCCTCCAAATTCCGTGTACCTGTTGAATAAAGTCCGGTTTCTTGTAAATGTTGCGCTCCTTGGCTTCTACGCCCAATAATGGCCGTCTCCCACGTGTCAAACAAATATGAAAAGTCTGAGTGTTTTTACATCCACACCCCTAGCCGCGTAAATGAGCCGCCCATTTAAGGGGACGAGGATTTAGATCCAAACCACACCTTCTCCCCTTCGCGAGTGTTCATCAGAGCGCATCCGACAAAGGTCCATTCCACCATGGCCAGCCGTCGCAACTCCTCCTTTCGCCCTTCCAGCCCTCACCCTGGATATTGGGAGAGATGCTCCATCCCGCATAGCGAGCTAGTGACGCTCCAGACCAAGGGATTTCTCCCCCCGGCCTATATGGTCCCGGTTCGAGCCGGTCTTGCCATCTATAACGGCGGCGAGCAAGCGGAGAGTGCCCCTAATCTCTCCAAAGGAGAGCGGGTATGCCTTGTCCCTTATTTAATAAGAGGGCTCGGATTTCCAATCCATCCGTTTCTCTGGGGGCTCCTAGAGTTCTATGGACCCCAGCTACACAATCTTACGCCTGCCTCCGTATTGCATATCGCGGGCTTCGTAGCCCTCTGCGAGCTGTTTTTGGGTGTTGAGGCTCATTTCGGGCTATGGAAAGAGCTATTCTGCCTTGTGCCCCATTCTCAGTAGGGGTCAATATATCAAGTGGGCGGAGCCGAAGTGTGGCGCATCGCCGGGACCGGATATCTATCCGGAACCCGAAAGATGGCGTCCGAGGACTGGCCTTCGGAATGGTTTTACATAGAGGATGTCCCGCTGCCGGATCCTGTCCGGATCGGCCTCCTTGAGTTTGACAGTGCTCCACTAAAGAAGCGCCTAAGTTGGCGTCCACGGAGCCCTCAGAGGGAAAGTGACAAGGACGTTCTTTACCTGATGGGCCGGATAAGATTGTTAGCTCATTCTGGACTGACCATGATCGAGGTCATGGCCGCATGCATCATGCGAGGGGTGCAGCCGCTACAGTATAGAGGCCACCCCATGTGGGACTTCAACGGGGAGGACGACGCCACCCGCTACGGCCGTAAGGGGCCGGATTCGGCTGCGGCTCTAACAAAGACCTTGTCCGCTTTGTACAAGGGAGAAGAGGAGGAATTTCTTCGCGTCGACCCACATGGTGGATTTTCTATGTACAATCCCCCAAGCTGGGTAAGTGGTCACATTTACTTGCCCATCCGTTTTATATTCCCATTGTTAAATATTCAGTCTAACGACTTCAACGCAGGAACTGCGCCAGGCTGTTAAAGAAATAAACAACCCTCCTCCACAACCCGAGGACCCAGGACGGTCCCTCGACCCGGCCTCTCAAGAGGATCCGGACTTATCTGTGGAGCTGATTGATGGAGTGTTCCATCAATTGAGCAAGGACAATGCCTTGGTGGCCATTACGGCCGATTACCCAGGGCTAATCCCGGCCTCCCAACTAACTAAGATCGAAGTCCCAGTACCCCTAATAGGGGTCCGCCCTCTCGTGTTTTCAGTTTCCTGATTACAACCGAGCTTTGCAGGGGAGGTTTTTGAGACGGGAGGCCGAACCTGCGGCGACAAGCCAACGAGGGGCCGCAGGGCCCCGTGGGCAGAAAAGAGGTGCAGTACGGACCGAGGAGTCAGCGCAAAGGTATGGCGCGCCCCCTTATCCTAGGTGTTATACCTTCAAGGCATATTAACACTCGTGCTCTCTTCAGGACAAAGAGGCCTCGCCGGACTATATCCGGAGAGGTTGCCAATCGCGCCTCCACCAGCCAGGCTCCAAAGCCTGGTCCAGAGGCGGAGGCGAGCACAAGGCGCGCACCGGACGCTCCTCCGACGGAGGATGTGGACAGGTTGTCTGCCACCAACTCTGAGGTGGAGAGTGCCATGAACCACATGCGTCGCCGGACAATTCTTCGTGACGCTTGTTTCTCCCAAGAGGCATTAGATGCCTTCAATTCGGGAGATGCGTACCTCCGTGCCGCTCAAAATGGTCTAGCCAGAGCCACGGAGCAATATGTAAAAGACATACGGGTAAGAAAATTTTGGTAATTATATATATATATATACCAGTAGCTCCCGAGACTTGAAATAGTTAGAATAACTGATTTAAGGATCATTTGTTATGCAGGTTCTTACAAAAAAGAATTCCCTACTGTCCCAGGAGCTGGAAGAGTGCAAAGCCCAACTTGAGGCCGCACTAGCCGCGGCAGGGGAGCCCAAGGAGACCCCCTCTGGTAATATACACTTCGAAAGATAAGTATTTTGCGAAGCACGGCATGGGTGCGAATCTGACAAATGAAATTGCAGATGGCGCCGGATTGAATCCGGAAAGGCAACAACTCCTACGCCAGCTGAAGGCTGGTGAGAAGGTGCTGACAAAGGTGAGGCGGGAGAAGAATGATCTCCAAGATGCCAACACCAAGCTGGGCATCGACCTGAAAGATGTTCGTGCCCAGCTGTCAGACTCCATTAAGGAGAATCAGCGGCTTCGGCGCGGCATATTTAGTAAGTGCTTGAACGAACCTTTGAAAAAAAGTTCGGCGGGGAAGTCGACTAACAGAGTAATGTCTGTAGGTGTGCTAACAGGTCGTCCTGCAGAGGAGATGCCCGGTTCTACGGGTGACCTTCTTCCCGAGCTCTCGCAACTGCTCGAGCGAGTTCGGCACGCGATGCAAGGCGTCGCCCAGGCCTTGTGGCCATCCATCTCCATGCCCGAAGGTCTTGGAGAGCTTGCGGAGAAGCTAAAGGGAGCACGGCAGCGCTTCCGATTGTGGAAGATATCGGCCTGCCGTCAAGGCGCTAGGGAGGCCTGGGCCATGGTGAATACGCGGTACACAAAGGCTGACCCCAACCACATGGCCGAGGTCGGTCCTGTGGGGCCCAATGGGAAGGAGATCCCTGTAAGCTTAGTATACGGCCAAGTAGAATTGGCCGCAAAGTATTCCCAGTAGGACTATAAATTAGACAGCCTGTTAGATGGTATTGAAGAGGAATACAATCAGTCAGAATGACTATGTAACTTAATTGACATTTATAATGCCTTCTAGCCGGATTGTAGATCGTTTGTCATGGCCGACCTTTTCGCTTCAGCCTCGGGACCTGACGGTCCGGAGTGTGTCCGAATTCCCATGCGGTTATATAAGAACCGGGGAATGCATGGAGACCAGGCGTAGGGGTCATTAGTGCGTGAACAGACAAGTGCCCGACTAGTTATGCTATATTACATGGTTAGTAAGAAACATCTTCCAGGGAGAATAGTTCCGTTAGGGGTTCCTTTCCCTGGGAGGCATGCCCTAAAGTGCATGCCCATTCTGCGAAAAAGACGCGGGAAAAAGCATCTAGGGGCGCATAAATAAATAAGTGAAAAGATCATCTTTTAGGTCACCGATCGAATATTCCCTTAAGAACGCTAGCTTTCGGCTTCACCCAGTATGAGGTACACATCCGGCTGATCCGGCAGTAACAATCGCAGAGGTGCTCCCTTTACCACCTAGCCGAATAATTGGGAACGTAGGGGTAAGCACAGGAGCCAGGCAACCCAGCTTGGCCAAAACTTAAGTCATATTGATGCATATAATGGTGAAATAAAAGGTACATGCGGAAGTGTAACACATGTGTTGGGCATGAAGCCCGTATAAATAAGCTTCTGTTAAAAGAAGCTCCCAGGTTTAATGAGTGCGAATAGCACGTCATTTGATGAGCCTTTAAAGGCTATAAGAGAAAGGAAGGGGAGAAGGAGAGAAATGTAAGACAGACAGTATATAAAAAATGGACAGAGGAAGGAGACGAACATAGAGTCCAGTGCTAGGCATAGAATCTTTGGAGACGGGCTGCGTTCCATGGGTTCGGCTTGAGTCGGTTATCCGATGCATCTCGCAGGCGGTACGCTCCACCAGTCAGGACTTGGTCAATTATGAAGGGACCTTCCCACTTGGGCTTGAGTTTGTCCTTTTTCTTGTCCGGCAGGCGTAGAACTAATTCGCGAACGTTGTAATTTTTGGCCCGTACTTCTCTGCTTTGTATCTTCGAGCCTGCTGTTGATAGAATGCGGAACAGGCTTTTGCCACGTCACGCTCCTCCTCCAATGCGTCCAAACTGTCCTGCCGATCGAGCTCGGATTCTCTTTCTTCGTACATGCGCACTCGAGGTGAGTCATGAATTATGTCGCAAGGCAAAACTGCCTCTGCGCCGTACACCATAAAGAATGGTGTGTATCCGGTGGTGCGATTCGGTGTGGTCCGCAGCCCCCAGAGTACGGAGTCAAGCTCCTCTACCCAGTGCGTGTTAGATTCCTTGAGGGACCGCACTAATCTGGGTTGATGTCGCTCATGATAAGACCATTTGCACGTTCGACCTGGCCGTTAGTTTGTGGGTGATAGACGGAAGCATAATCGAGCTTGATGTCCATGTTTTTGCACCAGAGTTTTACCTCGTCGGCTGTAAAGTTCGTGCCGTTATCCGTGATGATGCTGTGGGGGACGCCGTAATGGTGTACAACCCCGGATATAAAGTCTATCACCGGTCCGGATTCGGCCGTCTTAACAGGCTTGGCTTCTATCCATTTGGTGAACTTATCCACCATGACCAGTAAGTATTTTTGCTTGTGGGTTCCGCCTTTAAGGGGTCCAACCATGTCAAGCCCCCAGACCGCGAAGGGCCAAGTGATGGGGATAGTTTGGAGGGCGGTGGGTGGCATATGGCTTTGGTTTGCAAAGAGCTGGCAACCGACGCATTGTTGGACTAAGTCCTGGGCGTCTGCCCAGGCCGTCGGCCAATAAAAGCCTGTACGGAAGGCCTTGCTTACAAGGGACCGAGCTGCAGCGTGATGACCGCCGAGTCTGGCATGAATTTCAGCCAGGAGGTTCTGCCCTTCCTCTTCGGAGATGCACCTTTGAAGGACTCCGGTAGTGCTTTTCTTATAAAGCTCTCCCTCGTGGACTTTGTAGGCTTTGGATCGCCGCACTATGCAGCGTGCCTCATTTTGGTCCTTGGGGAGTTCCTGCCTAGTAAGGTAGGCGAGGAATGGTTCTGTCCACGGGGCGATGACGACCATTATTACGTGGGCTGAAGGTGTTATTTCATTGGCAGAGCCTCCGATTGTGTCAGAATGTTCGGTGTCGGGCAGTGCGGTTGGGTCCGGGCTGTTATTGTTTGGCTCCCCTTCCCATACTACGGATGGCTTGAACAACCTTTCCAAGAAGATGTTGGGGGGGGGGCTACATCGCGTTTTGCGCCGATGCATGCCAGGACATCTGCCGCCTGATTATTTTCCCGGGTTATATGGTGAAATTCAAGCCCTTCGAACCGAGCTGACATTTTTAGGACGGCCTTGCGGTACGCTGCCATTTTTGGATCCTTGGCATCGAAGTCTCCATTTATTTGGGATATTGTGAGGTTCGAGTCCCCGCGCACCTCTAGGCATTGAATGCCCATGGATACGCCATCTAGAGACCATGTAAAAGGGCCTCATATTCGGCTGCATTGTTGGAGTCTGTGTACATAATCTGGAGTACGTATTGAACTGTGTCTCCTGTGGGGGACGTCAAAATGATGCCAGCCCCTAGTCCGGACAACATCTTGGAGCCGTCGAAATGCATGATCCAATTTGAATATGTGCCGTACTCTTTAGGGAGTTCGGTCTCCGTCCATTCTGCGACGAAGTCGGCCAAAACTTGCGACTTGATGGCTCGTCGTGGCTTATAAGTTATGTCGAACGGGAGGAGCTCAATGGCCCATTTTGCAATCCGGCCCGTTGCGTCACGTTTGTTTATAATATCGTTAAGTGGTACTTCCGAGGCTACTGTTATTGAACACTCTTGAAAGTAGTGTCGTAGATTCCGGGATGCCATGAATACCGCGTACGCAATCTTTTGATAATGCAGGTACCGTGATTTGCACGGAGTGAGGACAGTGGACACATAATAGACCGTCTTTTGAAGGGGGAATTTGTGTCCATCCGTTTCTCGTTCGACGACGAGCACTGCGCTTACAACCTGATGTGTTGCTGCAATGTACAATAGCATTGGTTCGCCAATGTTTGGCGCGGCCATGACTGGGTTTGTTGCCAATATGGTTTTATTTTGTCGAGTCCGGCCGTGGCTGCATCCGTCCATTCGAAGTGTTGGTGCGCCGAAGGAGGCTGTAAAGGGGTAGGGCCTTTTCTCCCAAGCGGGAGATAAAGCCGCTTAGAGCTGCCACGCATCCGGTTAACTTTTGTATTTGTTTGAGGTCCTTTGGGATATCCAATTGTGACAGAGCTCGTATCTTGGCTGGATTTGCTTCAATTCCTCTAGCGGATACAATGAAGCCCAAGAGCTTTCCGTCTGGACCACCAAAAACGCATTTTTCCGGGTTGAGCTTGATGTCGTATGTTCGGAGGTTATCAAATGTGAGCCTCAAGTCGTCTACTAGAGATTCGACATGTCTTGTTTTGATGACCACATCATCTACATATGCCTCCACTGTTTTGCCGATCTGGTTTGCCAGACATGTCTGAATCATGCGCTGATATGTTGCGCCGGCGTTTTTGAGCCCAAAGGGCATTGTGTTGAAGCAGAATGGGCCGTATGGTGTGATAAATGCCATTGCGGCTTGGTCTGATTCTGCCATCTTGATTTGATGGTAGCCGAAATATGCGTCGAGGAAACACAACGAATCGTGTCCTGCGGTAGCGTCAATAATTTGATCGATGCGGGGGAGGGGGAAGGGATCCTTTGGGAAAGCCTTGTTAAGGTCTTTAAAATCAGCGCACAGGCGCTAGGATTTGTCCTTCTTTGGTACCATCACCAGGTTTGCTAGCCAGTCCGGATGTTTTATATCTCTGATGAATCCGACCTCCAATAGCTTTGCTAGCTCCTCTCCCATGGCCTGTCTCTTAGGTTTGGAAAAACGCCGAAGAGCTTGTTTGACAGGTTTGAATCCTTTTAGGATATTTAAGCTGTGCTCGGCCAGCCTGCGTGGGGTTCCTGGCATGTCTGAAGGGTGCCAGGCAAAAATGTCCCAGTTCTCTCGTAGGAACTCTTGCAGTGCGGCGTCTACATCAGGGTTTAACTATGCCCCGATGGAAGCTGTTTTATTGGGGTCCGTTGGATGGACCTGGAATTTGACTATTTCGTCCGCCGGTTTAAAGGAGGTGGACTTGGATCTTTTGTCGAGTACCACATCGTCCCTATTCACCATGAAGCACAGCGCAGTCAGTTCCTCAGCCGCTAGGGCTTCGGATAGTGCCTCGAGGGCCAGTGCGGCTGTCTTGTTTTCGGCGCGGAGTGCTATGTCCGGATCACTAGCGAGAGTGATGATCCCGTTAGGCCTGGGCATCTTGAGCTTCATGTACCCGTAATGGGGTATTGCTTGGAAGATTGTAAACGCTTCCCGCCCTAGCAGAGCGTGATAACCTCTGCTGAACGGAGCCACATGGAACGTGACCTCTTCAGACCTGTAATTATCCGGTGTGCCGAACACCACATCTAGTGTGATTTTTCCTGTACAGCACGCTTCCCGACTGGGGATTATTCCTCTAAAGGTTGTGCTGCTTCGCTCAATGCGGTTCCAGTCTATTTCCATTTTTTGAAGGGTTTCCTCATAAATGAGGTTCAATCCGCTGCCGCCGTCCATGAGTACCTTGGTAAGACGAAAGCCGTCCACTATTGGACTGAGGACCAATGCGGCTGGTGCTCGGGCTGTTCGGAATTTAGGTTCATCATTGGCGTTAAAGGTAATAGCCGTGTCACTCCATGGGTTTATTGTTGCTACTTGGTAGACTTCGGCAAGGCTGCGGAGTGTCCTTTTTCGCATATTATTTGATGTGAAAGTCTCGAAGACCGTTAATACCGCATTGGTGTCTCTGGGGTGGCTTTCTGTGGCCTCCAGAATTAGGAGATCTTCGCCAATTTTGGCCACCTGCCGGAGTATCCAACATGCTCTAAGGTTGTGAGTTGGTGTGGCGTCCTCTGTACTGTGAATTTTACAGGGTCCATTAAGCCATCCTTCTAGTACGGTTCCATGCCCTGTAGAGGGTTTTTGCTTTTTGGTGTTTGACCCGGGTGTGTGGCAATGATGCACCCTTTTATTTCGGACTGGGTTTGTATTCAGGGCTGGATCGTCCCAAAATTTTATTTTGGTTTGCCAGGCGCTTTCCATCGCACAGTACTTTCGTACAATGGATGCCAAGTCAGCGAAGCGTGTAATATCACGGCGACTTATGGCGTTGAGGATTCCCTTGTCCGTGCAATTATTGCAGAAAATTGAGATTGCGTCTTCCTCGCGGCAGTCCCTTATCCCGTTCCTAACCAGGAGGAATCTGGCCCAGTAATGATGTACTGTTTCTTCGGGCTCTTCCCTGATTTGGGATAGATCGCTTATGTTCGGGTGGGTGGGTGGAATTAAATCCGAAGCCTCACCCAATCTGAGGCTCAGAGGCCGAGGAATTTCCGAACTCGAAAATTTGGATTCCTGGATGTTGTCCAATGAATCCAGCCCGTCGCCTGACTCTAAGTTCAGGTCTTGAGTGATATCCTCCCCTCCTTGGGTATCCGGCTTGGAGGGATCGGGAATACGGACGTAGCTAGTCCTTAAGATAGATGAAGGGTCGCCGCACTGTCCCTCTACCACGGCAATGTGATGGGTGACTTGGGGAGAGTTAATCTCTCTCAGATCGGGTTTAGGCCCAATCTGGTCGTAATCTGTAGCGACTCCCAGGGCGGTGATGCGATCCAAGAGCTCGTTTATGGAGGAGAGCTCCATTGGATCTAACTGCTCGGTGAGTTCCGAGCTGACATGAAGATTGTTTTCGATGGCTCGAGAGGTCATCGTCGGCGCAGAAGCCGAACAGGCGGTCATAAGAAAACCACCTAGCCGGAGGGTTTGGCCGACAGCCAAAGCCCCCTTAGCAACGGTGCCGTCTTTAAAGACGGGGCGAGGCATCCTTCCTGATGGCGACGACACAGAGGAACTCTCAATGAAAGCACCAATGTCAGTGTCAAAACCGGCGGATCTTGGGTAGGGGGTCCCGAACTGTGCGTCTAGGCCGGATGGTAACAGGAGGCAAGGGACACGAAGTTTTACCTAGGTTCGGGCCCTCTTGATGGAGGTAAAACCCTACGTCCTACTTGATTAATATTGATGATATGGGTTGTACAAGAGTAGATCTACCACGAGATCGGAGAGGCTAAACCCTAGAAGCTAGCCTATGGTATGATTGTTGTCTCCTACGGACTAAAACCCTCCGGTTTATATAGACACCGGAGAGGGTTAGGGTTACATAGAGTCGGTTACAATGGTAGGAGATCTACATATCTGTATCGCCAAGCTTGCCTTCCACGCCAAGGAAAGTCCCTTCCGGACACGGGACGAAGTCTTCAATCTTGTATCTTCATAGTCCAGGAGTCCGGCTGAAGGTATAGTCTGGCTATCCGAACACCCCCTAATCCAGGACTCCCTCACTCGTGATGCCGCATGCCACAACATTCCAAGTTCAACTTTGCAATCAAACACAAGGCCTGGCATTACATAGACAATATTCAGAACAAACTCGTAACACAGGAATATGTCAGCAGAGTAACTATTTACTTCTAAACTAAACACAGGAATGGGAAAAACACTCGACGCTGCTCACAGCAAGGGCGTCCCACTCAAAAATATCAAATGCATGTCTTCTGGCTAACATCAATGAGCAAATTTTGACAAGGTTTTCCAATTCCAATATATTAAACTAACGTCTTCTTGCTAACATCAATGATTAAACTTTGACAAGCTTTTCCCATTCAAAATATGTAATGCCTATGATCGTGGAGTCCTGTCGTAGCTTTTATACTTGTTTGGGCACTTTTTGCCCAGGGCACTCCACGTATTGTTAAATTGCCAATGGTCTCTACAGACTAGTCATGTCACCGGTGTCTAATAATACTCTATAAAGCTTCTCGGCCATTCCTTCTATAATGTAGCGCAAACAGTGACTGCTTCTTTCTGCAAAGTGGAACGACCAACTAGACCCAGTAATGCAGCAGTTTGCCTTACACATTGGCTCCTTTTGTGCAGTTCAACTAAAATCGAAGTCGGAATAAAACCGAGCTTTAATTTTGATATCCCTATAAGCAACAATAGGTATAAGGGAAACAATTACTAAGAAATAACGGTTGATGACTTGTACTCCGAGAAGAAAAGCATCTACTGATCTACTTTATCTTAATGGGAAACAAAGCAGGAGAGTAGCAATTCTCCATCAGTGTGATTCATTCATATTGACTGAGACATTATCTTAACAATGCCTTGTTTCAACATGTATAAAGAACGACAAAGCTTATAAAGGGGGTGATGCTGAATTTGTTGTAACAAAGCAACAAGCATCATGTCTGGGTTGGTCCCATTTTTGTTCACTACTTAATGGGAAAAGACAGCAATACAATAGCTTCAATTCATCATTTATTTAAAACAGTACCAATACAAGTAGCACAACATCTCAAAACACACTTCACCATCATGTGGATGAAGGCAAGTACCAACCTGTCATGACGCACACAAGATCACATACGAATCTGCCAACACGAATAGGAAATCCAATATCGTTTTGTGCAGTTGCACTGAAATCAAGCAAAGTGTTTTGCGTAGCGAAGCAAAATGTCACAATAGCAACAAGTTGAATAGATATCCCTGTATAAACAGAGGCAAAAAAGGAATCAATTACTGGATAATAAAGGAGGATGAAACATGCGGCCACAAAAATGGTAATCCCGCCAATCCCTAACAAGTGTTGCAGTTTTGAAATAAGATTCAGTAGTTAATTCTGAGAGTGGCATCAATTACTGGCTTATAAAGGGGGTGATGCTGAATTTGTTGTAACAAAGCAACAAGCATCATGTCTGGGTTGGTCCCATTTTTGTTCACTACTTAATGGGAAAAGACAGCAATACAATAGCTTCAATTCATCATTTATTTAAACAGTACCAATACAAGTAGCACATCATCTCAAAGCACACTACACAATCATGTGGATGAAGGCCTGTACTGACCTTTCATGAGACGACCAACATAAAATACGAATCTACCAACACGAATAGGAAATCCAATCAAGTTTTGTGCAGTTGCACTGAAATCAAGCAAAGTTGCCGGTGTGACATTTAAGTTTTCTACAACAACAAGTTGAATAGGTATCCCTGTTTTAAGAGGCAAAAAGAAAACAATTACTGGCCAATAAAGGAGGATGAAACATGCGGCCACAAAAAGAAGCATCTACCTTATCTTGATGGAAAACAAAGTATAGGACAGTGGCATTTCTAAAATGGTTGCATTGATTCATATTAACAGAGAAATTCTTTTAAAATAGATCAGTAGTTAATTCTGAGATTAACAACAGCAAAATAGCTGCATGGGACATGCCAGCACCATGTGCGTCCACACGTATAAATGGGTGATGCAGAGTATGTAGCCAAGCATCATATATGCGCTGGTCCCATATTTGTTCTCTTTGAACCTTCTTCCTATGTGAGGGCAGCAAATCTAGTCGTGCACAAACTACCCAACCCCCCAGTTTCTTTCCCTTTTCAACAAAGAGATTGGTTCCTTACAGATGTGTGTATTGGGTTACCCCCTTTTTCCCTTTTCGACCTACAAAGCGGCTGGATAGCCAGTCTACACTACTTCCCGCCCCTCCTTTCCTCATTGAACCACGTCCTAGATTCTTGCTCCAGCCCACCACACCCTTCAGTCCTCTTTGAACCAAGACCTAGATTCGACTACAGATCGAAAAAGATCCACATGTAGCTAGAGCAATGACGGTTTCAAAGAAACTTATACCTTAGGGTCGTCGGGATGTGGCAAGGCGTGCGGCGGGAGGCCGGATCTGCCCACACTAAGTACGACAACGAGGAAGAAGGGGTCGGTGGCCCTCCCGCACAGGCGCTAGGTGAAAGAGAACTGCGCAGCCGACAGTGGATTGCCTCCCTCGCCGAAGGCGATAGAGTGAACGTTGCACCTCCTCCCCTTCCCGGTGCGACGGGATACGGACGCCTCCTTCACCAGCTGTTAGGGGGGAGAGCGAGACAAGAGGCCAACACAGTCTTGTTTGGATCTGGTGAAGAGAGGGTGAGAGACTGTGAATATAGCAAACCCTAGCAAATGTATCTAGACTCATTTTAGTGCTAGATACCTCCGTATCTAGACAAATCTAAGACAAGTAATTCAGAACGGAGGGAGTAACATATATGTAGTGCGGCGAGTGTGTGGAGAGTGCAAACCCTAGTGAACAAGCGCTGAGGCTCCCGCTTATATATATACTATTGTAGTACGGACTGAGCTCCGGTGCCTTCACTGCACCTGCTTTTGGCTGTATGACAGGTGAGCCAGCCACATTTTGGGCCCACCTGTCATAAAATCTTAGCAAAAATTGCACCAACGTGAAAGACGATTGCGTCTCCAATGCAACCAAGGTGAACTAACAAAGGATATCATCTTTGTGCGTAGCAAGCAAAGAGCACTGATGGAAGACAGCTTGTTTTTCGTCGAAAATCGATCAGCTTCACCAGCCGACGCAACCATGAGGCGCAACCATGAGCATTGATAGGTCATCGTGGTGATGCATCATCCATTTGGCATCAAGTTTGGGTGAGGCACCTAAGAAGTTCGACAAATCCTCACTGTGGTCTGTTTCTTCTTAGTAATCAAGCTCGAGGAAGGAAGAACCACGTGGCAGAGGACAGTGAGGCGGAACAACAATGGCCATCCAATTTTGTGCAGTTCCACTAAAATTGAGGAAGACATGCCCGGGTATGGAGACACGCATCGCTGTTTCCAAAAGTATAAAAAGGGTTAGCAACGACATCTCAATTGTCAATAAGAATTAATGAAAAGTACACCAACAAACAGAAGTATCATAATTATCTTGATGGGAACTAAACCAGGATACCCGAGAAAAAAGCATTTCTTCATTTAACCAGTGATAGTACTACCGCCATATGGACAATGACCGCACAACCACCATGTACTTTTTGTCGAAACAACATGTATACCTCCACCGAGGCATAAATCAGGACAACTTTTTGAGTGGCATTTCCTCTATAATAGTACTAGTAGGTGATGTTGGACTAGCCGACGAACCCTAGCTACTATGCATGGGGAGCTGGGGAGTAGTCGCATAGAAGAAAACCCGCACGCAGTGACCTGGGGAGCTGGACCAGTACAAGAAGTTATACCTCAGGTGGGCGAGATGTCGTTTAGGCGGACGGGCGGGATGTGCCCACACGACGGCAGCGAACAAGGGCGCGGAGGATCTTCGTCCGCGCCAGTGCCGGCTCCGATAGGACGGTGCGCATCGGCTTCCTCCGTCACCGACGGCGACAACGTCAACGCTGCACCTCCTCACCTCCCGCAGCGGATGGGATTCGGCCGGATCTGTGACCACCGGTGAGGAGAGAGATAGAGTGGACACTGTCATCTTGTTTTGATATGGAGAGGGTGAGAGAGCGAGACGCGAGAAACTCTATCAAACAAGAGGCTACAATGGAGTAAAAAATCTCTCCATAGCAGTGGTTTTAAATAGAATACACACGTTCCCGGAAAAAAGAAACGAAAACTGGCGGAAATTTTTTTAAGGGTCTGTCTAGGACACATCTAGATGTGACATAGTTATGTCACATATAAGTTGATGTCCACTCTGTTTGTGGTCTTTTCCTAGTTTTTTTGTTTCTTGTTGCTACATTATATACTTGTGGGAGCTTAGATGTGATATCCTTAAATAACATCTAGATGTGAATTAGACAAACTGATTTTCTAACGTACCAAGAAAGAAAACTCGATCAAAAACATGCCCCTGCTTCCAGGTCGCGAGAGTCGTCGCGCACACACACATAGACATAGACATGCATCTCTGTGTTTACGTAAAATTCCATTTCCGTCTCCATCTCCAATCATATTTGTCCAACTGGCACATTATTTACGTTGTTAATTATATACGCAGCAATATTAACGTACAACATCTCTTGTTTGCGCACGTCCGGACCGCTGCCACGGCCGGTCCTGACCAACCCGAACCCTCTTCATCACCCGCGCGTGCTTCCCGCCCGAAATGGTCAGTGCCGCATTCATGCCCGGCCAGAGCGGACGTGACCTCTCACTGGTGCCGGCATTGATTGCGGCGCGCCAGCCGAGAGAGCGTCGCCCGCGCCGCTTCCGGGTGCACGCGGTTGCTCCGCGTTCAAAGGTCGCAATAGCCGGCTACAACATGCGCGATCTCTTCCAGTAGTAAGTTCTTGGGAGTCCGTGCTACAGCTAGCTGTCCTCCCCCAACTCGTCAATCTCTTCCAGTAGTGCTAGTACTCCATGGCGCGATCCATCGACAAGCAGGCGGGAAAGTTATGGTATACTACTCGGTTTGCGGTGAGTGGCATGCCGAGCGATCGTGTGGGGTCGAGCCGTGGAGGAGGGTGAGACACGAACACGACAGACATGATTTAAACGTTGGTTTTGCTCGATGGCGCGATCCAACGAAACAAAACGTTGGTTTCTCTCTGTTTCCATTTTTTCTCCAGAAAAACGGAAACTTTTCCACTCCATTTTCATTCCTATTCCAAGGTTGCCCCATTACAACATTCCATCAAATACAAAGGAAAACTAACACGCATGCTGATGCATCTCAATGATTCACAGATCATAGCCAATATTTACTTCACAACTAAAGAAAAGAGTTGTGAGAGCGTGTATGATAGAAAAACTTCTAATGGGGTCACTACGACTTAAACCCTAAACCCTAAACATGATTTAATTTCCTAGCCAGGTAGAACCTGCCGAAGGAAAGACGGTTGGCACCCTCGGATCATACGATGCTTTTGTGCAGTTCCACTAAAATCGACCTGAGCATCCCTCATGGCAAAGATATTGAAGAAGTGTGATTAGAATAATAGTACTGGCACTAGTTCATGAGACATAAACTCATCACAAGTAGAAGCCGGTAGAAGTAGAGAAAGATCGACATGGAGATGGAGCTACGGCAGTGGAGCAAGCCGGCTCCAAAAGGAAGATGGACTACCTGGGACATCGGTCTGTAGCTAGAAGGGCGGTTGGGATGCGGCATCGGCCCATACCGCGGTGACCCCCGATTGGGACGCACCGACTGTGGGTTTTCTCCCTCGCCGATGTCGACCGCGTCTACGCAGAACATTGTTCCCTTCCCCCAGCTGCGGAATTAGGCCCATCGTTCTATGCTTGTGAAGAGAGCAACCTAAGCAAGCAGGCTTGTAGCTTAGGCTCCTGCTAGTGTATATATAGTGGTTTTCTTTTTCTCTCCATATCAACCATTTTATATTGCGTACGTGTCATTCAAGAGTGAAATGATGGTTGCTTCTTCCGACTAACTTACTGTGTGATTTGACTACTCCTTAGTGGCCCCTACACGTACCCCCCCTACGTGTATGCAATAGTCACACGTACACATGGATGCAAAAACACGCGCGATGCCCTAATGCATGCATGTCCGAGCACACGACGGAACACACACGGTCACGCTAAAGTGCTCAACCTACACGTGCATGCACACACATACCCAGTCAGGGTGAGCTAGTGACCGTATGAACACCGGAAGATATATATATTGAGCGCAATGAGCATATTATGAAGTCCACTGACCATATTTTTACAAATATACAGTGACAGACAGTGTATTTATCTCATTTGAAATTAAGCCATATTAACCGGAGATGAGGCAGCATGGACTAGCATTACTTTGTTGTGTCCCGTCAACTTGCCGAACGAGGAGAAGGTTGCAGGGCGGGAGAAGCTTGCGCGCGGTGGCTCGCAGGACAAGGAGAAACTTTTGACTAATGCAAGCTCTCCCTCGCTCAGGCGGTGGACGTGCAACAGTTAATTCGGTGTCAGATTGCCAGAAGCATACACTATACTACTAGTGCTATTATTGTTCGACTTCCTGAACAGCCAAGCGCAAAGTTTACTAGTACTACTACTATAGTCCATAAAGGTACGTACTATACTAGTACTAGGAACCGGATGGAGGAGCGTCTGCACTCTTATTATAATTTTAAAATATGATAAAGCAATCTTCAACACATTTGGTTCTCTTCGAGGGTTCTCGCATGTGATAATGGAAGTTGATTGCATGGAACACTCGCCACAATTCTCGCTTAATTCTGGCTCATATCCTGGTACAAATAGTAGCTCTCAGTAATATTTCCTCTTTTTTTGTTATTCAGCATGTAAATAGGTCAGCAAACCTTGCGGCGCATCTTCGTGCGAACCGTGCTTGCTGCACTTTGAATGTGGTCGAGAGCTGGCTTGATGAAACACCTCGCTTCCTACTTCTTTTTTTGCGGGGTACCTCGCTTCCTAGTGACCAGTGTCTTGGCTGATCATCCTAAGAATGCTTATATATGAATAAAGATCTCTCATTTACCCGCAAAAAAGATTAAGCCATATTAACCGGAAAGGAGGGAGTATGGACTAGCACTACTTTTTGGTGTGTCCTGTCAACTCGCATAACGAGGAGAAGCTTGCAGGACAAGGTGAAGCTCGCTTACGCCTTTTGACTAATGCAACCTACCCTCGGTGGACATGCATCAGTCCATTCGGTGTCAGATTGTCAGAGGCATACACTGTAGTACCCAACATGCGAAGTACCATCATTGTTCGACTTCACGAAGGGGTGAAGAGCCAAGCGCAGTAGTACACGTACTTGGTTTTGCACCTTCATACTACTCCACCCTCCGTCACAATTTACAGGGCGCGCTTCATTATGATGCATTTCTCTCAATGCATTTCCACCACCAGAGAGACTTTAAACGCGTTTGGTATAATGCTCAATTAATTAATAACCGCAATCAAGTCCACAATTTTCTCTCCATGTACTGTACTACTACGGAGTGCATGCATGTCTGTACCCGGGGTGGAAGCACTGCATGCATGTGTGTACGTATTATTCCCTCTAGTAATAGACGCCGTGCTATAACTACCAATGCTATTTTTCAGGTCGATCGCTAGTCGCCTTGGTCCCACAGTTTTTTTTTCTTTTTTCTGAAGCACGCTGTATAAACAGTGACGGATGGAGTAGTATGAGCGGATTCAAAGAAGAGCGTATTGATGGTTGCTTCTTCAGAGCAACTTATAGTGGGAAAGGTGGGGCTTATGATTTGACTGCTCATTACTCACTATTAATGCGGCGCAACGACCGGGTTGAGTCTCCCATGCGGTTGTGCACTACCCCCTCGGTTCTTAAATATACTTCGGAGTATTTGTCTTTCGAGAGATTTCAACGAGTGACTACTCTCTCTCAAATATTTGTCTTTTTAGAGATTTCAAATGGACTGGCACATACGGATGTATATAGACATATTTTAGAGTGTAGATTCACTCATTTTGCTCCGTATGTAGTCACTTGTTGAAATCTCTGTTAAGACGAATAGAATGTTTAGGAACGGAGGGAGTACACATACGAAGCAAAATGAGTGAATCTACACTCTAAAATATGCCCGTTTGAAATTTGTAAATAGACAAATATTTAGGAACGAAGGAGTATAATTTTGTGCATGGCACATGGACCCGGATGATGAAGAGGCTTCTGGCAATGCTATCAAGCTTCCATCATTTGTTTACATAATTGACGTACTATACAAATAATTTTCCAACGACATGAAATTGTACAATGGTGTGAGCTTTCAGCTTTTGTTTTGCATGTCTTGCCATTGATGCTCTTTCGGAAACAATAAAAAACTAACTTCCTTGCTAATGCATGTCAATTATTAGCAGATCAGAGCTAATAATTACATCACAACTGAAGACAAAGTTGTGAGAAGGTGTTAAATTAAAATTGATCCATGCTTTCATTGGCAGCAACGTCCCCCCAGCTCTGTCTAAATCAACAAGGCATGTTGGGAAAAAAGTAGCTGTCTGGAGCATGCAACATTCCGATCATTTTGTGCAGTTCCACTAAAATAGAGCTGAGCGTCCCTGTTCCAAAGATATCAAGTGTGATCATGATAATAGAGGACTGCTAATGAAACAATAAACACACAAATAGAAGCCGGTCACCTTTGCAGTCTCTCTTAAGACTAACTAGTTGGAGAAGATTAGGCTCGGAGTTGGATGAGGAGGATAGAGCAAAACCAATCTCCCTTTGTGCAGTCGCATTGAAATGTAGAGACGTTGCCCGTGTGACATTTTAGTACAACTGCACAAAACACTCTTAAGAAAAAAGTGATTTGTGCAGTTCACCAAAAGGTTGCAATAGCAACGACGTGAAATGGATAGCCCTGTTTGCAAAAAAGAGGTAGAAAGGAAACAATTACTGGCCAATAACAGTTGATGACACATGCGACGATAAAAAAGAAGCATATTCCTTGTCCTAAGGGAAGATAACAACACGGTTGTGTTTGTCTAAAACGGTGTGAGGACGAGAATGCAATATGGAAAGTACGCCGGACGAGCGACGTTTTGGGCAAAGAACTATGGAAGATCCACATGCAGCGACATGGGAAAACGGGCAGTGGAGCAAGGCCGGAGGGGATACCTGGAGGTCGTCGGGATGTAACTAGGTGAGCGGCGGCGGGCAGAATCTGCGAGCAGGTGGCATAGACCTGCCACGCCGGAGCTTGGTCAGAGAGAACGACGTGTACCGCAGATCGGGACGTGCTGCCTCGGCGCCGTCGAACGGAGAAACGATGCACTTCCTCCCTTTCCCCCAGCGGACGGGATGCGGCCGGATCAGTGACCAACGGTGAGAGAGAGAGAGGCCACCGCACTCCCTTTCCCCCGGCGGACGGGATGCGGCCGGATCAGTGACAAACGGTGTGAGAGAGAGAGAGGCCACCGGAGCCTTGTGTGAGATACTCTGAAGAGCGGACTACCTTTTCCTCCACAAAAATCATTTTATATTCTGTGTATGTGCCATTGAGCGCTATAACTTTATTTAAAAATAACGCGGCAACGCGTCAAGTCGAACTTTGTTTCGTGCACGCGTCATACACGACCTCCCTAGGTAAACAACCGCTACAGGCGTTCAAATTAGCACGTGGGCTACCACTTCGTAAAGAAATGAGCTCCACCGTGTACCCGCGTGATGACCCACAAGTATAGGGGATCTACCGTAGTCCTTTCGATAAGTAAGAGTGTCGAACCCAACGAGGAGCAGAAGGAAATGATAAGCGGTTTTCAGCAAGGTATTCTCTGCAAGTACTGAAATAAGTGGTAACAGATAGTTTTGTGATTCTAACAGGGAAAGGTGGTTTCTCAATGTAAGAAGTAGGAACAATAGAATCATTATAAGTGACAGTCTTTTCTTCAACTTTAATAGGTGCAGCTACTTTTACTTCTACGGGAGGATGATATTTAAACCACTTCTCCTTAGGGAGATCAACATAAGTACCAAAAGATTCACAGAAAGAGGCTACTATCTCACAGTCAAGTCCATATTTAGTGCTAAACTTATGGAAAATATCGGTGCCCATAAAAGATTTAACACAATCAAACTTATGTGTCATACCTGACTCCTTACCTTCGTCGAGGTCCCAATCTTCAGAGTTGCGTTTAATTCTATCCAATAAATTCCATCTGAATTCAATAGTCTTCATCATAAAAGATCCAGCACAAGAAGTATCGAGCATGGTGCGATTGTTTTTAGAAAGCCGAGCATAAAAACTTTTCATAATTATTTTTCTTGAGAGCTCATGATTGGGGCATGAATATAACATTGATTTAAGCCTCCCCCAAGCTTGAGCGATGCTTTCTCCTTCGCGAGGCCAGAAATTATATATATAATTGCGATCACGATGAACAAGATGCGTAGGGTAATACTTTTGATGAAATTCCAGCTTCAATCTTTTATAGTCCCACGATCTCATATCATCACATAGCCTATACCATATCAATGCGTCTCCCTTCAAAGATAAAGGAAAGACCTTCTTCTTAGCAACATCATCGGGTATACCTGAAAGCTTAAATAATCCACAAACTTCATCAACATATATTAAGTGCTCATCAGGATGCTTTGTTCCATCTCCTGTAAAAGGATTAGCTAGCTGTTTTTCTATCATACCCGAAGGATACTCATAAGGAATTTCATTTTCAATAGGTTCAGTAGGTTAAGGAGCAACTCTTTGCTCTACTAGACGGGGTGAAGATACCCCGAACAAGCCCCTCAGAGAATTACTTTCCATAGTAACAAGTGACAGTAAATTTCAGCACACTACATAAATTTTTCCTTACCAAATTCCACCTACCAAAGGCGCTACAGTCCCCGGCAATGGCGCCAGAAAAGAGTCTTGATGACCCACAAGTATAGGGGATCTATCGTAGTCCTTTCGATAAGTAAGAGTGTCGAACGCAACGAGGAGCAGAAGGAAATGATAAGCGGTTTTCAGCAAGGTATTCTCTGCAAGTACTGAAATAAGTGGTAACAGATAGTTTTGTGATCAGATAGATTGTAACGAGCAACAAGTAACAAAAGTAAATAAAGTGCAGCAAGATGGCCCAATCCTTTTGTAGCAAAGGATTAGCCGGAACAAACTCTTATAATAGGAAAAGCGCTCCCGAGGACACATGGGAATATCGTCAAGCTAGTTTTCATCACGTTCATATGATTCGCGTTTGATACTTTGATAATTTGATATGTGGGTGGACCGGTGCTTGGGTGCTGTCCTTACTTGAACAAGCATCCCACTTATGATTAACCTCTATTGCAAGCATCCGCAACTACAACAAAAGTATTAAGGTAAACCTAACCATAGCATGAAACATGTGGATCCAAATCAGCCCCTTACGAAGCAACACATAAACTAGGGTTTAAGCTTCTGTCACTCTAGCAACCCATCATCTACTTATTACTTCCCAATGCCTTCCTCTAGGCCCAAATAATGGTGAAGTGTTATGTAGTCGACGTTCACATAACACCACTAGAGGTTAGACAACATACATCTTATCAAAATATCAAACGAATACCAAATTCACATGACTACTCATAGCAAGACTTCTCCCTTGTCCTCAGGAACGAATGTAATTACTCACAAAGCATATTCATGTTCATAATCAGAGGGGTAATAATATGCATATAGGATCTGAACATATGATCTTCCACCAATTAAACCAACTAGCATCAACTACAAGGAGTAATCAACACTACTAGCACCAATCCCGGACTTTGAGACAAGAATAGGATGCAAGAGATGAACTAGGGTTTGGATATGAGATGGTGCTGGTGAAGATGTTGATGGAGATTGCCCTCTCCCGATGAGAGGAGCGTTGGTGATGACGATGGTGATGATTTCCCCCTCCGGGAGGGAAGTATCCCCGGCAAAACAGCTCTGCCGAAGCTCTAGATTGGATCCTCCTCGTGGCGGCGGAGTCTCGTCCCGAAAAGTTCCTTCTCTCTTTTTTTTCTCATCGAAAGACCTCATATAGGAGAAGATGGGCATCAGAGAGCCACCAGGGGGCCCACGAGGTAGGGGGGCGCGCCCTAGGGGGGGGACGCCCCCTACCCTCGTGAGAAGGGTGTGGGCCCCCTGGCCTTCATCTTTGGCGTGGATTTTTCTTTATTTCTTTTAGGACATTCCGTGGAGTTTTAGGACTTTTGGAGTTGCGCAGAATAGGACTCTAATATTTGCTCCTTTTCCAGACCAGAATTCCAGCTGCCGGCATTCTCCCTCTTTATGTAAACCTTGTAAAATAAGAGAAAATAGCCATAAGTATTGTGACATAAAGTGAAATAACAGTCCATAATGCGATAAATATCGATATAAAAGCATGATGCAAAATGGACGTATCAACTCCCCCAAGCTTAGACCTCGCTTGTCCTCAAGCGAAAAGCCGATAACAATAAATATGTCCTCATGTTTAGAGGTAGAGGAGTCGATAAAAATAAAGTACAGACATGAAGGCATCATGATTATTCTCATAACAGCAACATATATAGATTTTGTCATATGATTACTTATGTTCAAGTGATGATCTATTCACAATGCAAAAGTATAAATCATAAACCTTATTGGGCTCCGACAAACTATAATCTCAGTCATCGAAGCAATTGCAATTTATCATAACATCGGAAAGAGTCTATGTTAGAGCTAAAAAGCAAGTCCACATACTCAACTATCATTTAGTCCTCCATAATTGCCAACACTCACGCGATACTTGTGGTTACAGAGTTTTAATCGGACACAGAGAAAGATAGGGGCTTATAGTTTTGCCCCACAACCTTTTACCTCGAGGGTAATGTCAATAATAATGGTTCATGCTCCCCTACATCCAATTAGATATATATATATATATATATATATATATCATGTTCTTTCCAACATGCTGAGCTTGCCAAAGAATAAAATGAAAAAGAAAAGGTGAAGATCACCATGACTCTTGCATAAGGTAGAAGATAATAATAAAGGATAGGCCTTTCGCAGAGGGAAGCAGAGGTTGCCATGCGCTTTTATGGTTGGATATATAAAATCTCAATGCGAAAGAACGTCACTTTATATTGCCCCTTGTGATATGAACCTTTATTATGTAGTCCGTCGCTTTTATTACTTTCACATCACAAGATCGTACAAAACTTATTTCTCGAACACCAATCAATCATACATATTTAGAGCAATTTTTATTGCTTTGCACCGATGACAACTTACTTGAAGGATCTTACTCAATCCATAGGTAGATATGGTGGACTCTCATGGCAAAACTGGTTTAAGGATATTTGGAAGCACAAGTAGTATTTCTACTTGGTGCTGAGAATTTGGCTAGCATGAGGGGGAAAGGCAAGCTCAACAAGTTAGAGGATCCATGACAACATACTTTATCTCAGATATAAGAAATACATAACTCATTACGTTGTCTTCCTTATCCAACATGAACTCTTTAGCATGTCATATTTTAATGAGTGCTCCCAATCATAAAAGATGTCAATGATAATATATCTATATGTGAAAACCTCTCTTTCCTTATTACTTCCTATTAATTGCAACAATGACCAAAGCTATGTCTGCCAACTCCCAACAACTTTTAATCATCATACTCTTTCTATGTGAAGTCATTACTCTCAATAAGATCAATATGAACCTTTTGTTTCTTTTTATTCTGTTTCTCTTTTCTTTTATTCACCCAAGATCATGGCAAAATAATTAAGCCCTTGACGCAACACTAATCTTTATTATATATAGCTCATGGACTCGATTACATAGAGAGAACATAAAGAAAAACTCAAAACTAGATCATGCCATAAACTTTATTCTACTAGATCAAGATACTACTAATAGGATTGAACTAAGAAAAACGGTAAAGATAAGAGTTGTGATTGTGATACGATACCGGGGCACCTCCCCCAAGCTTGGCAGTTGCCAAGGGGAGTGCCCATACCCAGATACTCAATTCTTCTTTGTTGGAGGAGACGGCGAAGGTGTTGTTGATGATGCGGGCTTGTCATCCATCTTCCAAGGCATAGGTTCACTATCATAGAAAGATGATTGAGTCTCCGGAATCCTCAAATCTGCAGCCAAACTCATTCTTTTGAATCTATATTCATACTCATAGTTTTGGTTTTGAAGGTCATAGACTTGGGCTTGGAGGTGCTCGATCTTCTCATATAGCTTGAAGATGGCTTCCTCGGTGTTCTTGGCATCCGGCTTGTAATTGTTAGTGAAATCCGCGAGCATCGTGTGGCTGGCGTTGATTCCACGCTCCACCATCCCCTGGCACTTGAAAACTTGTTGCTCCAATGCTTCGAGCCTCGTCTCTATGCTTCTGGTCCCCTTTGGTCCCTCTTCATCGCGGATGTGCAACAACCCATCACGCAACTCAATGGTTTGAGGGTGTCGCAGCACCTCCGCGAGGTAAGGGTTGATGACCTTCTCGAAGAACTTGTCCTTGGAGGCGCTTGGGGCCGTCATGATAACCTAGATCTGTCAGAAAAACAGCTCAAAACAAAAACATAGGAGGTTTGCGTGATACGGGAGTCAAAACCTTCGGGAGAATATATAATGAATTTTTACCGAGCAAAATACGTAACGTGCAACAAAATGGAGTCCGGAAAGCACTCGAGGTGCTCACGAGGTAGGGGGCGCGCCCAGGGGGGTAGGGCGCTCCCACCACCCTCGTGGGGCCCTCGTGTCCTTCCCGGACTGCTACTTATTTTTCTATTTTTCTGAATATTCCAAAACGGAGAAATATTGCCTGAAAAATTGTTTTGGAGTCGGTTTACTTACCGTACCACATACCTATTCCTTTTCGGAGTCTGAAATGTTCCGGAAAGTGCCCCTTAGGCATTCCTCCGGGGTTACGGTTTCAATAATATTGGTTTCAACATTTATGGGATTACCTGAGATATAATGTTTGATTCTTTGACCGTTTACCACCTTCGGATTTGTGCCCTCGAAGTTGTTGATTTTTATGGCACCGGAACGATAGACCTCTTCGATAACATAGGGGCCTTCCCATTTAGAGAGAAGTTTTCCTGCAAAAAATCTTAAACGGGAGTTGTATAGCAATACATAATCACCTACATTAAACTCACGCTTTTGTATCCTTTTGTCATGCCATCTTTTAACTTTTTCTTTAAACAATTTGGCATTTTCATAAGCTTGGGCTCTCCATTCATCAAGTGAGCTAATATCAAATAACCTCTTTTCACTGGCAAGTTTAAAATCATAGTTGAGCTCTTTAATAGCCCAGTATGCCTTATGTTCTAGTTCGAGATGTAAGTGACATGCTTTTCCATAAACCATTTTATATAGAGACATACCCATAGGATTTTTGTATGCAGTTCTATAAGCACATAGTGCATCATCAAGTTTCTTAGACCAATTCTTTCTAGACCTATTAACAGTCTTTTGCAAAATTAATTTGAGCTCTCTATTGCTCAACTCTACTTGACCACTAGACTGTGGGTGATAAGGAGATGCAATTCTATGATTAACATCATATTTAGCAAGCATTTTACGGAAAGCACCATGAATAAAGTGTGAACCACCATCAGTCATTAAATATCTAGGGACTCCAAACCTCGGGAAAATAACTTCTTTAAGCATTTTAATAGAAGTGTTATGATCAGCACTACTAGTTGGAATAGCTTCTACCCGCTTAGTAACGTAATCAAAAGCAACTAGAATATGTGTGTATCCATTAGAGGCAGGAAAAGGTCCCATATAATCAAAACCCCACACATCAAACGGTTCAATAACAAGTGAATAATTCATAGGCATTTCTTGACGTCTACTAATATTACCAATTCTTTGACATTCATCACAAGACAAGACAAACTTACGAGCATCCTTGAAGAGAGTAGGCCAATAAAAACCAGATTGCAATACCTTATGTGCAGTTCTATCTCCAGCGTGGTGTCCTCCATAAGACTCGGAATGACACTTGCGTAGGATCTGTTCCTGTTCATACTCAGGTACACAACGTCTAATAACACCATCTACCCCTTCTTCATAAAGATGTGGGTCATCCCAAAAGTAATGTCTTAAATCATAGAAAAACATTTTCTTTTGTTGGTATGTGAAGCTAGGTGGTATAAACTTAGCAAAAATATAATTAGCATAATCAGCATACCATGGAGTACTACGAGAAGTACTTATAACATTTAATTGTTCATCAGGAAAGTCATCATTAATAGGTAGTGGGTCATCAAGAATATTTTCTAACCTAGACAGGTTGTTTGCAACGGGGCTCTCAGCTCCCTTTCTATTAACAATATGCAAATCAAATTCTTGAAGCAAGAGAACCCATCTAATAAGTCTGAGTTTAGCATCTTTCTTTTCCATAAGATATTTAATAGCAGCATGATTAGTTTGAATAGTTACTTTAGAATCAACAATATAAGATCTGAACTTATCACAAGCAAATACAACTGCTAAGAGTTCTTTTTCAGTAGTAGCATAATTTCTTTGAACATTGTCTAGAGTCTTACTAGCATAATGAATAATATTTAATTTCTTATCAACTCTTTGCCCTAGAACAGCACCTACAGCATAATCACTAGCATCACACATAATTTCAAAGGGTAGGTTCCAATCAGGTGGCTGAACAATAGGTGGAGAGATTAATGCTTTCTTAAGTATTTCAAATGCTTCTACACAATCATCATCAAAGACAAATGGTATATCTTTTTGCAATAAATTAGTGAGAGGCCGAGAAATTTTTGAGAAGTCCTTGAACCTCCTATAAAATCCAGCATGACCAAGGAAACTTCTTATACCTTTGATGTTCTTGGGACATGGCATCTTTTCAATAGCATCAACCTTGGCTTTATCAACTTCAATACCTCTTTCAGAAACTTTGTGCCCCAAGACAATATCTTCATTAACCATAAAGTGACACTTTTCCCAATTCAAGACAAGATTAGTTTCTTCACATCTCTACAAAACTCGATCAAGATTGCTCAAGCAATCGTCAAAAGAGGAACCATAGACGGAAAAGTCGTCCATGAAAACCTCACAAATCTTTTCACAAAAGTCATAGAATATAGCCATCATGCATCTTTGAAAGGTAGCAGGTGCATTACATAAACCAAAAGGCATACGTCTATAAGCAAAAGTACCAAAAGGGCATGTAAAAGTAGTCTTTGATTGATCTCTAGCCGACACAGGTATTTGAGAGAAACCAGAATAACCATCTAGAAAGCAATAGTGTGTATGTTTGCATAATCTTTCTAGCATTTGATCAATAAAAGGTAAGGGGTAATGATCTTTCTTAGTAGCTTTATTTAATTTGCGGAAATCAATTACCATCCTATAACCTGTGATAATTCTTTGTGGAATCAATTCATCTTTATCATTAGGAACAACAGTAATACCTCCCTTCTTAGGGACACAATGGACAAGACTTACCCACTCACTATCAGCAACGGGATAGATAATACCTGCCTCCAGAAGCTTTAGTATTTCTTTTCTTACCACTTCTTTAATTTTAGGATTCAAACGTCGTTGAGGATCACGAACTGGTTTGGCATCTGCTTCCAAATTTATTTTATGTTGACATAGAGTGGGACTAATGCCCTTAAGATCATCAAGAGTATATCTAATAGCAGCACGGTGCTTCTTCAGAGTTTTCAATAATCTTTCTTCTTCATGCTCTGAAAGGTTAGCACTAATAATAACAGGATATATCTTCTTTTCATCAAGATAAGCATATTTAAGATTATCAGGCAATGGTCTCAGCTCAAACACGGGATCACCCTTGGGTGGAGGGGGATCCCCTAAAATTTCAACAGGCAAGTTGTGATGCAGAATAGGTTCCTGTTTAAAGAATACTTCATCTATTTCCCTTCTTTCATTCATGAATATATCATTTTCATGGTCTAGCAAATAGTGTTCTAAAGGATCACTAGGAGGTACGGCAATAGAAGCAAGACCAATAATTTCATCCTTACTAGGTAATTCTTCCTCACGATGTTGTTTACTAAATTTAGAGAAATTAAACTCATGAACCATATCATCCAAACCAACAGTAACAATATTCTTAGTGCAGTCTATGGTAGCATTGACAGTATTTAAGAAGGGTCTACCATATATAATTGGACAAAAGCTATCTTGCAGAGAAGTAAGAACAAGAAAATCAGCAGGATATTTAGTTTTCCCACACAAGACTTCAACATCTCTAACAATTCCAATTGGTGCAATAGTATCTCTATTAGCAAGTTTAATAGTAACATCAATATCTTCTAACTCAACAGGTGCAATTTCATTCTTAATTTCTCTGTATAAGTCATGAGGTATAACACTAGCACTAGCACCCATATCACATAAGCCATGATAACAATGATCTCCTATTTTAACAGAAATAACAGGCACGCCTACTGCAGGTCTATGTTTATCTTTATCACAAGGCTTAGCAATTCTAGCAGTTTCACCTTTGAACTGAATAACATGCCCATCAATATTATCAGACAAGAGATCTTTAACAATAGCAATATTAGGTTCTACTTTAACTTGCTCAGGAGGTGTATAAGTTCTAATATTGCTTTTACGAACAACAGTTGAAGCTTTAGCATGATCCTTTATTCTAACAGGGAAAGGTGGTTTCTCAATGTAAGAAGTAGGAACAATAGGATCATTATAAGTGACAGTATTTTCTTCAACTTTAATAGGTGCAGCTACTTTTACTTCTACGGGAGGATGATATTTAAACCACTTCTCCTTAGGGAGATCAACATAAGTACCAAAAGATTCACAGAAAGAGGCTACTATCTCACAGTCAAGTCCATATTTAGTGCTAAACTTATGGAAAATATCGGTGCCCATAAAAGATTTAACACAATCAAACTTAGGTGTCATACCTGACTCCTTACCTTCGTCGAGGTCCCAATCTTCAGAGTTGCGTTTAATTCTATCCAATAAATTCCATCTGAATTCAATAGTCTTCATCATAAAAGATCCAACACAAGAAGTATCGAGCATGGTGCGATTGTTTTCAGAAAGCCGAGCATAAAAACTTTTCATAATTATTTCTCTTGAGAGCTCATGATTGGGGCATGAATATAACATTGATTTAAGCCTCCCCCAAGCTTAAGCGATGCTTTCTCCTTCGCGAGGCCAGAAATTATATATATAATTACGATCACGATGAACAAGATGCGTAGGGTAATACTTTTGATGAAATTCCAGCTTCAATCTTTTATAGTCCCACGATCTCATATCATCACATAGCCTATACCATATCAATGCGTCTCCCTTCAAAGATAAAGGAAAGACCTTCTTCTTAGCAACATCATCGGGTATACCTGAAAGCTTAAATAATCCACAAACTTCATCAACATATATTAAGTGCTCATCAGGATGCTTTGTTCCATCTCCTGTAAAAGGATTAGCTAGCTGTTTTTCTATCATACCCGAAGGATACTCATAAGGAATTTCATTTTCAATAGGTTCAGTAGGTTGAGGAGCAACTCTTTGCTCTACTGGACGGGGTGAAGATACCCCGAACAAGCCCCTCAGAGAATTACTTTCCATAGTAACAAGTGACAGTAAATTTCAGCACACTATATAAATTTTTCCTTACCAAATTCCACCTACCAAAGGCGTTACACTCCCCGGCAATGGCGCCAGAAAAGAGTCTTGATGACCCACAAGTATAGGGGATCTATCGTAGTCCTTTCGATAAGTAAGAGTGTCGAACCCAACGAGGAGCAGAAGGAAATGATAAGTGGTTTTCAGCAAGGTATTCTCTGCAAGTACTGAAATAAGTGGTAACAGATAGTTTTGTGATCAGATAGATTGTAACGAGCAACAAGTAACAAAAGTAAATAAAGTGCAGCAAGATGGCCCAATCCTTTTGTAGCAAAGGACAAGCCGGAACAAACTCTTATAATAGGAAAAGCGCTCCCGAGGACACATGGGAATATCGTCAAGCTAGTTTTCATCACGTTCATATGATTCACGTTCGATACTTTGATAATTTGATATGTGGGTGGACCGGTGCTTGGGTGCTGTCCTTACTTGAACAAGCATCCCGCTTATGATTAACCTCTATTGCAAGCATCCACAACTACAACAAAAGTATTAAGGTAAACCTAACCATAGCATGAAACATGTGGATCCAAATCAGCCCCTTACGAAGCAACGCATAAACTAGGGTTTAAGCTTTTGTCACTCTAGCAACCCATCATCTACTTATTACTTCCCAATGCCTTCCTCTAGGCCCAAATAATGGTGAAGTGTTATGTAGTCGACGTTCACATAACACCACTAGAGGTTAGACAACATACATCTTATCAAAATATCAAACGAATACCAAATTCACATGACTACTCAAAGCAAGACTTCTCCCTTGTCCTCAGGAACGAACGTAATTACTCACAAAGCATATTCATGTTCATAATCAGAGGGGTAATAATATGCATATAGGATCTGAACATATGATCTTCCACCAATTAAACCAACTAGCATCAACTACAAGGAGTAATCAACACTACTAGCAACCTACTAGCACCAATCCCAGACTTTGAGACAAGAATTGGATGCAAGAGATGAACTAGGGTTTGGAGATGAGATGGTGCTGGTGAAGATGTTGATAGAGATTGCCCTCTCCCACTGAGAGGAGCGTTGGTGATGACGATGGTGATGATTTCCCCCTCTGGGAGGGAAGTATCCCCGGCAGAACAGCTTTGCTGGAGCTCTAGATTGGATCCGCCAAGGTTCCGCCTTGTGGCGGCGGAGTCTCATCCCGAAAAGTTCCTTCTCTCTTTTTTTCTCATCGAAAGACCTCATATAGGAGAAGATGGGCATCAGAGAGCCACCAGAGGGCCCACAAGGCAGGGGGCGCGCCCTAGGGGGGGGGGCGCCCCCCACCCTCGTGAGAAGGGTGTGGGCCCCCTGGCCTTCATCTTTGGCGTGGATTTTTTCTTTATTTCTTTTAGGACGTTCTGTGGAGTTTCAGGACTTTTGGAGTTGCGCAGAATAGGTCTCTAATATTTGCTCCTTTTCCAGACCAGAATTCCAGCTGCCGGCATTCTCCCTCTTTATGTAAACCTTGTAAAATAAGATAAAATAGCCATAAGTATTGTGACATAAAGTGAAATAACAGTCCATAATGCGATAAATATCGATATAAAAGCATGATGCAAAATGGACGTATCACCGCGCGGGTGTGGCTGGGCACGAAGCATGAGTATGTCACGGTGCATCTATTCTCTTCTTGTATACGTACACCACCTGCGTGGGGTTGTGTGAGAGAGATACAAACCTAGAGAGATATAATGTGTTGGTTCTTGAGAGTTTTTTTGTGGGGGGGTCAATCAAAAAAATTTAACATATGCAATGTGTGTGAAATAGAGTCCTCGATATAACATATATATAGAGGGGGTGATCCACGAGAAGAGAGTGGAGGTATCATCGTCTTGAGGTGTCCATAGAATCGTAGAGAGGGATGATGTGTGTGTGTGTGTGCGCGCGCGCGATCGATAAAGAGTGCCATCGAATTTGTGTGTGCCCACGTCAAAGATATAGAGTGGTTGGCCTACTGGAACGTGAGATGGGACATGTGCAGTTTGTCTCTGTGGCATGGATACCTACCTGCAGCGCTCGACTATCGGTGTGTGGTGGGGGAAGTGGGAGGCCCAATTAACTATAGAGGTACAATGGCTGGTATATGTGTGGAGGAGGAGAGAGGCCTACCTCATGTATTAAGGAGATCGATCTGCCTCATGTATTAAGGGAGATCGATCGACATTCATGCATATGTGCAGGAGATGAATAAGGTTGGGAGAGAGACAGAGCTAGAGTGTTGGAGGGGGTGGTAGTGGAGTTGCTTCTAACAAATGGTGGGATAGGCTTGCTAGACAAACGGAGGGCACGCCTGCAATATCAATAAGAGAGGAGATGGCTGCTTGTTGTCTGTGCACGTGCGTGTGAGAGACGGGTTAGGAGGCATGCACGAATGATGAGGGGGGACGATGTGGCTGTGGTAAGCAAACGTAACTACATAGGAAGATCAATCGCCCTTTGTAAGAGAAAGGAGAGACATAACTTGTGAGGTACGTCGATCGATGGGGGGGTAGTTAAAGTCGATCTAGGTATATGTTGGGAGATCGATCGGTATACATGCATGTGTGTGTTAGAAGCAAATGAGGCACTAGGAGAAGGATAGAGAGAGAGGGATGCATGTAGGAGGTGGTACAAGAGGCATACTATATCGAGGGGGAGGAGTGTGCGAGTACGAGAACGATGAAAAGAGTGGTGGGAGTGAGGCATGGACGGTGACAAGAGAAGAGGGGAAGCTTGTGTTTGTGCTAGGCACACCTGGCTAGAGAGGCATATCGATTGATGTGTGCCGTAAAGAAGGAGCTGGGGGGCCTACACACACCGTGGGTGAACGACCTAAAGTGAAAAGACAAATTTGCGCGATGGAGCTAGAGAATGCTGAGGGAGGGTGAGAGGGATGCGGGCGTGTGCATGCACAAGAGAAAGTTAGCGCTAGCTACAAAGATAAGAGGGTTGTGTGGGTGTAAAAGACGAAAAGAGATCATATATACTTCATTATAAAAAGAGAATTCGGATATTTGAAGAATTTATCATAGTGTTTCAAACCGACGGATGTGTGAATATATATAACGGTGATACACATGGTGTTGTTATGAACATGGTATACTACATTTAATATGTTTTATCTCTACTCTTATAAAAACGGAGTTGTTGATGATGGTGTGCCTGCCATCCTGCATTATAGGCTGTCTGATTTATATCTGGCAGATAGCAAGGAAACTATGATGGTTGAAGTTGGCAACAATCATGATTGTAGATTCTTATTGAAATAGAGAAATGAATTCAAATTTAGTTCGAATTGCAGCAGTAGTATAGACATTTGGAATGCACTAAAATGTTGGTATGAGTAGGTTACATGCATTATATAGCAAGCGAAAAAATTTAATCGGACATAACATGGATTCATACTCCCTCCTTCCATCTATATAGGGCGTAATGAGATTTTTAAGACCGCCTTTGACTATTGACAAGATTAATAGTACATGACATGCACAATGTGAAAATTATATCATTGAAAGAACCTTTCACAGACGAACTTAACGGTGTGCTTTGTGTAAGTTGCATGTCATATATCATTGCTCTAATATTTGGTCAAAGTTAGCATCGAAAAACGCATTAGGCCCTATATAGATGGAAGGAGGGAGTAGCTTTGAATAGCATTTGTATAGTAAAACGGGGCAAGACTCTCTCTCTGTGTGGTGTGAATAGTTTTATTTTGTTCGTTTTCTTTTTGGTTGAGGGAAGTGCGAATTGATTTGGTACGTACAAGTACAATATTACTACACGTTAGGCTTGTCCCTAAAATTCAACCCACGTCTTGTTATATCCTGAAAATTCAGATATCGTGCTCCCAAAACTGGCGCCTTCACAACCCGCGCCTTGCTATCCCCAAATTACAACGCGCGCGAAAACTCCCTCCAGCTGCCAGATCCCGACACGGGAAATCCCCCTTCTAACCCTGAGCCAGAAGGGCCGCTAGTTCAAATCGGTGGGGGGGTACTTTTGTAACACACCCTACATTTTGGACAAGCGCGTTCCTAAGTCATGCTTCACCCCCTCCCATCGCCCCCTTTTCGTCATTCGAAATCCCAGGCCGCCATAACCTCTCCACTCCAGCCGCGAAACCCCACCCTCCTCCGTCCGCCACGTCACCGCTGCCCAGCCGGAGCCTCTTCCCCGACGACGTCGTCCAGCGCAACAGCTTGACGTCCCTCGTCCACCTCCCCGGATGAGGATCCGTCGTCCATCTCGCCGTCCCGCCGGTTCAGCCGCCCCGTCCTCCACCTCCAAGGAGCTACTCCGACGATCGCCTCGTCTATTGCGGCTGCTCCATCCCCACAGCGCCGCCTTAACCTACTCCACCGGAACCGCAGCATCCTCACCGACTGCTCGGACGAAGCTGAGGCCTACTCGGCGCCACGAAAGAGGTTGTACACTCATCGCATCGCACCTTCTCCTTAACTCGACCTCCCGGCGCCGACGGTGCTCCATCCCACACCCCCATGGAGCGGCTACCTTGAAGCCGGTGCCGCGGGCGACATCTCCACGGCGGCTCTCCCCCAGTGCGAGGCCCCTTCGGCAGCAACGTCCATACCAGCCGGATCTGCTGCTGCTGCTCCGGCTCTCGCTCGATCGCTCGCTCGCCCAACTGCTGTTGCTGCTCTTCCCCTCGCTCGTGCTGCTGCTCTGCTCCGATTAAGCCACACTTCAGTCGACTGAATCAACTTTTGGGTCAGTCGATTTTCAGGGGTTGGGGGGGGGGGCTCGCCGGAGTTAAGGAAGAACCACCCGCAGCGGGGACGGGGGCTCGCCGGAGAGGTACCCCACTATCTATCTTAGGGTTCAGGGTGGGGGCGGGGGGCCTAGAGGGCTGGCCGGGGCGGCGGTGGCGAGTTGTTTCGGGGCGGCGAGGCGGCGCTTGATACGTCTCCGTCGTATCTACTTTTCCAAACACTTTTGCCCTTGTTTTGGACTCTAAATTGTATGATTTGAATGGAACTAACCCGGACTGACGCTGTTTTCAGCAGAATTGCCATGGTGTTGTTTTATGTGCAGAAAACAAATATTCTCGGAATGACCTGAAACTCCACGGAACATCTTAGAAAAAATAATAAAAAATCCTCGCCAAAGATGAAGACCAGGGGCCCACACCCTGTTCACGAGGGTGGGGGGCCCGCCCCCCTAGGGCGCGCCCCTCTACCTCGTGGCCCCCCTGGATGCCCTCCGACGCCAACTCCAACTCTATATATTTGCTTTCGGAGAGAAAAAAATTAGAGAGAAGAAATCATCGCGTTTTACGATACGGAGCCGCCGCCAAGCCCTAAAACTTCTCGGGAGGGCTGATCTGGAGTCCATTCGGGGCTCCGGAGAGGGGGATTCGTCGCTGTCGTCATCATCAACCATCCTCCATCACCAATTTCATGATGCTCACCGCCGTGCGTGAGTAATTCCATCATAGGCTTGCTGGACGGTGATGGGTTGGATGAGATTTATCATGTAATCGAGTTAGTTTTGTTAGGGTTTGATCCCTAGTATCCATTATGTTCTGAGATTGATGTTGCTATGACTTTGCTATGCTTAATGCTTGTCACTAGGGCCCGAGTGCCATGATTTCAGATCTGAACCTATTATGTTTTCATGAATATATGTGAGTTCTTGATCCTCTCTTGCAAGTCTATAGTCACCTACTATGTGTTATGATCCGGCAACCCCGAAGTGACAATAATCGGGACCACTCCCGGTGATGACCATAGTTTGAGGAGTTCATGTATTCACTATGTGCTAATGCTTTGTTCCGGTTCTCTATTAAAAGGAGGCCTTAATATCCCTTAGTTTCCAATAGGACCCCGCTGCCATGGGAGGGTAGGACAAAAGATGTCATGCAAGTTCTTTTCCATAAGCACATATGACTATATACGGAATACACGCCTACATTACATTGATGAATTGGAGCTAGTTCTGTGTCACCCTATGTTATGACTGTTACATGATGAACCGCATCCGGCATAATTATCCATCACTGATCCGGTGCCTACGAGTTTTCCATATACTGGTTTACGCTTATTTACTTTCCCGCTGCTACTGTTACTATCACTACAAAATACCAAAAACATTACTTTTGCTGTCTTTACTTTTGTTGCCGCTACCACCATTATCATATTACTTTGCTACTAAACACTTTGCTGCAGATACTAAGTTTCCAGGTGTGGTTGAATTGACAACTCAGCTGCTAATACTTGAGAATATTCTTTGGCTCCCCTTGTGTCGAATCAATAAATTTGGGTTGAATACTCTACCCTCGAAAGCTGTTGCGATCCCCTATACTTGTGGGTTATCAAGACAAATTTCTGGCACCATTGCCGGGGAGCATAGCTCTATTCCTTGAGTCACTTGGGATTTATATCTGCTGGACACTATGAAGAACTTGAAAGACGCTAAGACAACAATTTATCCCTCAACTACGAGGGGAGGTAAGGAACTGCCATCTAGCTCTGCACTTGATTCACCTTCTGTTATGAGTAAGTTGCGACAACTACGCTTGCTTCTGCTATTCGTTCTGATATGTCGCATATTATTGATGATGCCACTTCTGCTATGCATGATACTTATGATGAAACTGCTTCTATGCCTGATACTACTGTGCCCCTTGGTGAATTTCTTGATGAACAAATTGCTAGGGCTAGAGAAAAAGAAATTATTGAATCTGAATACGATGATGATAGTGATGATGAAAATATGCCTGTTATTCCAGAGGGTTATCTTTTTGATATGGAATCTTCTGCCGCTATTTTAGCTTGCAAAGATATATATGAGCTTAAGAGGTTATTAGTTAAATGGAACAAAGAATCACTTAGAGATAAAATGAAACCCGACCCTGCTTTTGCTACTTCACCTATATGTGTTCCTGATAAGGATTATGAATTCTATGTTGATCCTGATATAATTACTTTGGTTGAATCTGATCGGTTTTATGGCTATGAATCTGAAACTGTTGTGGCACATCTTACTAAGTTAAATGATATAGCTGCCCTGTTTACTAATGATGAGAGATCGTGTTACCTCTATATACTCAAAATATTTCCGTTCTCATTAAAGGGTGATGCTAAGATATGGTTTAATTCTCTTGATCCTTGTTGTGTGTGTAGTCCCGAGGATATGGTTTATTACTTCTCTGCTAAATATTTCCCTGCTCATAAGAAACAAGCTGCTTTGAGGGAAATATACAACTTTGTGCAAATTAAAGAAGAGAGTCTCCCACAAGCTTGGGGGTGGCTTCTCAAGTTACTCAATGCTTTGCCTGATCATCCTCTTAAGAAACCTGAAATACTTGATATCTTTTATAATGGACTAACCGATGCTTCTAGAGATTACCTAGATAGTTGTGTTGGTTCTCTTTTCAGGGAAAGAACACCGGATGAAGCTGAAATTCTATTGAATAATATGTTGACAAATAAAAATAATTGGGCACCTCCTGAGCCAGCTCCTGAGCCAACTCCTGCTCCAATTACTGAGACTATTCCTAAACCAACTCCGAAGAAGAGAGGTGTTCTATTCCTCAGTCCCGAAGATATGCAAGAGGCAAAGAAATCTATGAAAGAAAAAGGTATTAAAGCTGAAGATGTTAAGAATTTACCGCCTATTGAAGAAATACATGGTCTTAATATACCGCCTGTCGAAGAAACATATGATCTCAATTCTTTATTTATTGAAGAACCTCCTGATCCCGATATCCCGACGCAGGTAGTAAAGGTAAATTCTCTCTATAGATATGATAAAGCTGAAGTCCCTCCTACTAAAATTGCTAGTCAATGCTTGGATGAGTTTGATAACTTTATGTTTAAGCAAGACGACTTCAATGCTTATTTTGGTAGACAATTAAAAGAAAATGCTTATATGATTAGATGCTTGGGTGATTATATGGCTAATTTTAAAGGTGAACTTAAACTTGTTAGCAAACATGCTTCTATGGTTACCACTCAAGTAGAACAAGTACTTAAGGCTCAAAAAGAAGTGCTTGATGAAATGAATAGTAAGAAAAATGATTATGCCGTTAGAGTGGCTACTAGAACTGGTAGAATGACTCAGGAACCTTTGTATCCTGAAGGCCACCCTAAGAGAATCGAGCAAGATTCTCAAAGAAATAATATTGATGTTCCTAGTTCTTCTAAAAAGAAGAAAAAGAAAAATGATAGAACTGTACAAACTTCTAGTGAACCTATTGCTGAACCACGTGATAATCCAAATGATATCTCTATGTCTGATGCTGAAACACAATATGGTAATGAACATGAACCTAATGAAAATATTAATGATGATGTTCATGATGATGCTCAACCTAGTAATGATAATGATGTAGAAATTGAACCTGCTGTTGATCTTGATAACCCACAATCAAAGAATCAATGTTATGATAAAAGAAACTTTGTTGCTAGGAAACATGGTAAAGAAAGGGAACCTTGGGTTCAGAAAACCATGCCTTTTCCTCCAAAACCATCCAAGAAAAAGGATGATGAGGATTTTGAGCGCTTTGCTGAAATGATTAGGCCCATCTTTTTGCGTATGCGATTAACTGATGTGCTCAAAACAAATCCTTATGCTAAATATATGAAAGATATCATTACTAATAAAAGAAAGATACCGGAAGCTGAGATTTCCACCATCCTTGCTAATTATACTTTTAAGGGTGGAATACCAAAGAAACTTGGAGACCTCGGAGTACCTACTATACCTTGCTCCATTAAAAGAAATTATATTAAAACTGCTTTATGTGATCTTGGAGCCAGTGTTAGTGTTATGCCTCTCTCTTTATATCATAGACTTGACTTGAATAAGTTGACACCTACTGAAATATCTTTGCAAATGGCTGATAAATCAACTGCTATACATGTCGGTATCTGTGAGGATGTGCCTGTTGTAGTTGCAAACGTTACTATTGTAACAGACTTTGTTATACTTGATATTCCCGAGGATGATAGTATGTCTATTATTCTTGGAAGACCTTTTCTTAGTACTGCAGGGGCTGTTATTGATTGCAACAAAGGCAATGTCACTTTTCATGTTAATGGTAATGAGCATACGGTACACTTTCCGAGGAAACAACCTCAAGTTCATAGTATCAACTCCATTGGAAAAATTCCATCGATTATAATTGGAGGTTTTGAATTTCCTCTTCCTACTGTCAAGAAGAAATATGATATACTCATTATAGGGGATGTGCATATCCCCGTTGAGGTAACTTAGTGTTATTCGAAATTTCTCCGGTTTCATGATTATCGGAATGAGTTTGTTAACAAGACTTGATCAACCTTGTTAGTGGATTCTTTTTGATGAGCATGAGATGGATGAAACTAGAAGCACAAACTTCTGTACCCTCCATATACTTTCTGTTAATAAGTATAAATAAAGTAAAAATAGTATTTTTCTGTCTGTTTCCTGACTTATCCGTGCAATATAAAAATATCCCGAAAATAAAAGTCCTCAGAATGACATGCCAATTTAATATGATTTTTTCGGGAATATTTGAGGATTTACTGTGCAAAAATTACCGTGGGAGGAGCCGCCACCTGGCCACGAGGGTGGTGGGCGCGCCCCCCTCTAGGGCGCGCCCCTTGCCTCGTGGGCCCACGGTAGCCCTCCTCCACTTATCCCAGCACCCATCTTCTTCCTCTGTCTCACACAAACCCGAAAAACCAACTCAAGCACGAGTTCCAGCCACTTCTGCTGTGATTTTCGATCTCCTTGCTCAAAGCACCTCTCGCAAAACTGCTTGGGGAGATTGTTCCTTGGTATGTGACTCCTCCATTGGTCCAATTAGTTTTTGTTCTAGTGCTTTATTCTTTGCAAATTTGTGATGCATAGGTGACCATGTTCTCGAGCTTGCATGTCAAATTTATATGGTTCCAAGTAGTTCTAATGCTTGATATACGCTCTAGGCACTTGTAGGAGTAGTTGCTATCAGTTTTATTGAAGTTGGTTCACTTTTGTTTTGAAGTTACTAAAAATTTCAGAATTTTTCAAAAAAAAAACAATATGCTTAGGAAGATGTTCCAAGGTGGTTCCTCTAAGAAGCAAGGACCCAGGATTGCTATGCGCGATGCTGACGAGGATCTACCAAGAGACGCTCCAGTACGGCCTTGCGAATGGCCGTCGGAAAATTTTATGGACCGTGCGGGAATTAAAGTAGAATTCAAAGCATATTTGCGCAATGCTGGTCTTGAGGATTTTGAGGCTAACAAATGCCCCCTGTATCGTGATCTCACAAGTTCATTTGTGAGGAGGTTTGAGTATTCATCTTCGCGTAATTCTCCTTCAGTCATGTTTGATCTCTATGACAAATCTTATACCATGGACTTAGAGGATTTCACTTCTGCTTGCAAACTTCCATCATGGGGTAGTGTTAGGGATCCCCCTAAATCTGAATTTAGAAACTTCCTTGCTAGTATAACCGTGGGGGGAATCTAGAGATATAACGCAGGCTACCATAGGGAGCATTCACTTTCCTGCTATACATTATTTTTCTCTCTTCATCGGTAGATGCATAAATGCTAAGGATGAAGCATGTCACATGTGTGTCCCTGATATTAGCATTCTTAGGAGTGCTGTGTTAGGAGACCAATCTTATCATATGGGAGCCATTGTAGCTCGTAGGTTGCATCATAATAGACATAATGGAGATTTCTTTGGAGGAATTTATGCAACCCGCTTAGCTCATTTTCTTGAGATAGACATTCGTGAGGGTGATACGGAGTTACCTCCTGCATATTTAGATTATAACTCTATGGCTTTGCACCAGTTTGTCGAGAGGCCTGAATCACCTCTCATATATCATTTAATTTTTGATAAACGACGTGTTTTCCGTATTACTCTCCTTGCTCCTGCCTTCTTTGATTCACAGACAAAAAGAAGATATGTTATTACCAGAGAGGAGGCAGAAGAGTACGAGAGGAGAGCAGAGGCAGCTCGACTCCACGCTGCAGCTCAGCAGGCGATAACCGCTGCACATCAGTATGATCCGAACTATTCCTCATCACAGTACGACCCCAACAACTATTATTATGGATATCAGCCAGGCCAACCGTGGCAATAGACCAACTTAGGCCAAAAGCCTAAGCTTGGGGGAGTACGTATTTCTCACCGACATTACATTTATGTTCACACACACTCATTGCTAGATGTCGGTGCTCATACTTTTTCACTATAATATCCATGCTAGTTTATTTTATTTTTCCTGCTTTCTTCTTGTGTGTTTGTTAAACCTTAATAAAAAATTAGTAGTAGTTTTTTTTATGCTGTAGTAGTAATAATTAAAAAGAAAACCCAAAAATATTTCCCATTCTTCTTCTGCTTGTTGGGAGCTTTCCCGTGTAAATTGTTCTATTTCTTTTCTTTTCTTTGGGGGTCAGTAGGAGAAGACCATAATTAAATTGTTGAAGTGGCTCTTATATGCATTATTGTTGATTTAACCAAGAGCCCATATTGCTTTGTCTCCTCCTGTTTATTGAATGCTCGCAGATTCCATCTTAGTCCAAAGCACGTACACTATTATTATTATTCACACCGTTCAGTCGTGCAAGTGAAAGGCAATTATGATGATATATGATGGACTGACTGAGATGAGAAAAGCTGGAATGAACTCGACCTCTTTTGTTTTTGTAAATATGATGAGTCCCTCGTTCTTGATTCAGCTTATTATGAATAAACATGTTTGCAATGACAATTAGAGATCGTAGTTGCTTGTGCCATGCTTGATTAGCTATGATTTATAATGGTTTACCTTGTGTGCCAACATGCTATTGAGATGATTATGATGTGGTATGATGGGGTGGTATCCTCCTTCGAATGATTTAAGTGACTTGACTTGGCACATGTTCACGCATGTAGTTGAAACAAAATCAACATAGCCTTCACGATATTTATGTTCATGGTGGATTATATCCTACTCATGCTTGCATCCAATGTTTATTAATTCTAATGCATGTACACGGCTGTTGTCGCTCTCTAGTTGGTCGCTTCCCAGTCTTTTGCTAGCCTTCACTTGTACTAAGCGGGAATACTGCTTGTGCATCCAATCCCTTAAACCCCAAAGTTATTCCAGATGAGTCCACTATACCTTCCTATATGCGGTATCTACCTGCCGTTCCAAGTAAATTTGTATGTGCCAAACTCTAAACCTTCAAATAAACAATCTATTTTGTATGCTCGAATAGCTCATGTATCAACCAAGGTTGTCCTTATCTTCCGTGTTAGGCGGGTTATTCTCAAGGGGAGTGGACTCCGCTCCTCACTCACGAGAAAATGGCTGGTCACCGGGATGCCCAGTCGCATGCTTTATGCAAACTAAATCAAAATTAATTGCAAACAAAACTCCCCCTGGGACCTGATGTATGTTGGAGGCACTCGTTGTTTCGAGCAAGCCATGGATTGATGCTTGTTGGTGGAGGGGGAGTATAAACTTTACCATTCTGTTTGGGAACCGCCTATAATGTATTTAGCATGGAAGATATCGCCATCTCTTAGTTGTTACGTTGACAATGAAAGTATACCGCTCAAAATGCAATTTATCTCTATTTCAAAACTGAGCTCTGGCACCTCTACAAATCCCTGCTTCCCTCTGCGAAGGGCCTATCCATTTACTTTTATGTTGAGTCATCACCCTCTTATTAAAAACCACTAGCTGGAGAGCACAGACGTCATTTGCATTCATCATTGTTAATTTATATTGGGTTTGACTATGATTGGATCTCTTTTTACCATGAATTACAATGTCTAGTCAGTCCTTGATCTTTAAAGGTGCTCTGCATTTATGTTTTGCAGTCTCAGAAAGGGCTAGTGAGATACCATCTTGTTATATCATATTATGATTGTTTTGAGAAAGTGTTGTCATCCGAGATTTATTATTATGACTTGCTAGTTGATTATGCTATTGATATGAGTAGTTATGAGACCTGAGAATTATTGCAAATGTGGTTAGTTATGATCTATGCTGAAAACTTGAATGCTGGCTTGACATAGTTACAACAACAAGAGCAAACTGAGTTTGTAAAAGTTTTTCTTTCTTTCTTTCAGTTTGTCGACTGAATTGCTTGAGGACAAGCAAGGGTTTAAGCTTGGGGGAGTTGATACGTCTCCGTCGTATCTGCTTTTCCAAACACTTTTGCCCTTGTTTTGGACTCTAACTTGTATGATTTGAATGGAACTAACCCGGACTGACGCTGTTTTCAGCAGAATTGCCATGGTGTTGTTTTCTGTGCAGAAAACAAATATTCTCGGAAAGACCTAAAACTCCACGGAACATCTTAGAAAAAATAATAAAAAATCCTCGCCAAAGATGAAGACCTGGGGGCCCACACCCTATTCACGAGGGTGGGGGCTCCCCCCCTAGGGCGCGCCCCTACCTCGTGGGCCCCTTGGATGCCCTCCGACGGCAACTCCAACTCTATATATTTGCTTTCGGAGAGAAAAAAATCAGAGAGAAGAAATCATCGCGTTTTAGGATATGGAGCCGCTGCCAAGCCCTAAAACCTCTCGGGAGGGCTGATCTGGAGTCCGTTCGGGGCTCCGGAGAGGGGGATTCGTCGCCGTCGTCATCATCAACCATCCTCCATCACCAATTTCATGATGCTCACCGCCGTGCGTGAGTAATTCCATCGTAGGCTTGCTGGACGGTGATGGGTTGGATGAGATTTATCATGTAATCGAGTTAGTTTTGTTAGGGTTTGATCCCTAGTATCCATTATGTTCTGAGATTGATGTTGCTATGACTTTGCTATGCTTAATGCTTGTCACTAGGGCCCGAGTGCCATGATTTCAGATCTGAACCTATTATGTTTTCATGAATATATGTGAGTTCTTGATCCTATCTTGCAAGTCTATAGTCACCTACTATGTGTTATGATCCGGCAACCCCGAAGTGACAATAATCGGGACCACTCCCGGTGATGACCATAGTTTGAGGAGTTCATGTATTCACTATGTGCTAATGCTTTGTTCCGGTTCTCTATTAAAAGGAGGCCTTAATATCCCTTAGTTTCCAATAGGACCCCACTGCCACGGGAGGGTAGGACAAAAGATGTCATGCAAGTTCTTTTCCATAAGCACATATGACTATATACGGAATACATGCCTACATTACATTGATGAATTGGAGCTAGTTCTGTGTCACCCTATGTTATGACTGTTACATGATGAACCGCATCTGGCATAATTATCCATCACTGATCTGGTGTCTACGAGTTTTCCATATACTAGTTTACGCTTATTTACTTTCCCGCTGCTACTGTTACAATCACTACAAAATACCAAAAACATTACTTTTGCTGTCTTTACTTTTGTTGCCGCTACCACCACTATCATATTACTTTGCTACTAAACACTTTGCTGCAGATACTAAGTTTCCAGGTGTGGTTGAATTGACAACTCAGCTGCTAATAATTGAGAATATTCTTTGGCTCCCCTTGTGTCAAATCAATAAATTTGGGTTGAATACTCTACCCTCGAAAGCTGTTGCGATCCCCTATACTTGTGGGTTGTCAGCGCTGGGGCCGGCGGTTCGGCCGGTGGTGGCTGGCGGCTTAGGGGGGTGCAGGTTGAAGATGAACTACAGGCCCTCCCTAAACTACATGTCAAGTGCCTCTCTGCTACCATTGCGTTCGGTTTCGAGAGTAGCATTCAAATTCCAAAGTAAATTTCAGTTTCGACAGTTAAGTTCAGAGTCAACAGTTTTTACCTCATCTGTTGTAGTCAGGTGGTTTTTGGTGATGTTAATTTTACATCCATTTTACATCATCTATTGGAGATGCTATTAGAATCCCACTTGATATTGACGATGTCTGTCTTGTGCTTCTTCAGCCTTGACGTCTTACAGCTCACCAGAGCTGCTCCAACGACAGAACGATCCGTCACAACAGAGCAGTGCCCTGGACGCCGTCTACAGACTCCTCAGATCTTCCTCCACACCTCCGACAGCCACCTCTGCCTCAACTGCTTCAGTGACCAACCCAATGATGCTGAGGTCGACACGGCTATGGCAAAGAGGTTGTACACTTGTTGCATCACTTATTACTATATATTCACGTTGATCCATTAGGGCTATTTTGGTTCAACGGAAAAACATCGATCCACTGGTTGTTACCATCACTCTAAATTTCTGCATGCTCTCCTTACATAATCTCACCATATTTTTTTCGTATGCATGTCAGATATTGTACACAGTCATGCTGAACATGTAGAGAAAAAGAGAAGAGTTTTGCGCAGCAATACAATGTCATGCAGACATCGCTCCATGGTGGGTTCAATGGCAAACCCTCCCCACCCCTCTCCAGATTGTAATCCAGAGGAACATATCTGTTCTGAGGCGGATTCGGACGCCGCTGACCACTCCTATTTACCCCCCAAGGTGTTTGCTCTACCTTGGCATGATGATGTTAGTTATATCATGCATATGTTGCCTTGCAGTGCCTACTTTTAACATCATATATGTCATCTGCTTAGTTTAGACATGTTCTGTAATGCCACCTGTTTAGTTTCTATATCATATATGGGAATTATGCAGTCTCATGTCTTTTAGCCAGCCATAATATATGTGAAATGTGCAATGCCATCCTGTTTAACTAGGCATCATATATTTGAATGATATCTTGCCCATCATTTTCTTCATTAAATTTCCATTTGTCGACAATGTTTGTACATTAAACTACTCTTCCTGTGAATCAGCCATTTGGGTGGGAGATGGAAAAATCTGGAGTGAAAACAAGGCCTTCAGAGCAGACAGTGCTACCTGTCAAAGCAGATCTCTTGTTGGGTCCCGATAGCTCCTCAGAGATGGACTCAGAGACAGATGACCAGTCCTATTCCCCCACTGAGTTGTATGCTCTAAGTTGGCACGGTTATACTGCTCATATCATGCATACGGTGTCTTGCATTGCATAGTTTAGACATCATATACACAATATTCAACACCATGTTCTTAGTTCAGACATCATATCGAATGCCCTCTGTTTAGCATATAAATCACATATGTGAATTAAATGATGTGATCCTGATTACTTAGATAACATGTAGGTGAATTATGTCATGCGATCCTGTTTAGTTATTCATCATATCTTTGAATTATGTTATGCTATGCTATCCAGTTTAGATAGACATCATAGATGTCAAATTATGTCATGCTATCCGTTTTAGTTAAACAATATACATGTCAACTATTTCATGCCCTCTTTTTTCCACACTATCTATTGCATCTGTCTCTCATACAATGTCTGTACATTCAACTATGTTTCCTATTTATCAGCCATTTGAATTGGAGCGGGTGATGCCAGTATCTAGCGGACTAAAAACACGGTCTTTAAATAAAACAGTGCTACCTCTTGGTGGAGATAGCACCCCGGTTGTACATGCATAAGAACCAGCCCTACCACACATAACCCAAACTCTCGCAGATTGTACCCCTACTATGATGGACAGAGAACCAGCTTCACCCAATCTAACCCCAACCCCAGCCGATAGTAACCCAATTCCTGTTGACACAGCACCATCTCCACCACAGAGCTCCCAAACAAGAGCAGTTAGTAAGGCAGCTCCAGTGCCCATAGGGCCAGTACTATCATGGCGAACCCCAACTCCACCAGTTAGTACGCCTATTCCTGTGGAGGAAGCACAACCAGCTAGTCGTAGTTTAGCATCTATCGCATTTGATGTTGTTAAATCGTATGTGCGTATCTTCCCATCTTGGAAATATTATACTAAAGATGAAGGAAAATGCCAGTTGCAGGTGTTTGTCCAGGAGTTATGTGTAAGTAATGTTATTCATGGCAATTACTTTGCTTCGTCCCATACATCCTACCTCCATGATGGTTATAATACATCAAATTTTCCCATTTTTCTCTATAGAGAAGGACCGATTTGGAAACTCAGGATGAGGTAACCTGTGCTAATACCTCTGCTATCTTCAAGAATGCTTGGTGGCAGTATCAGAATTACCTGAAGAAAACGTACTTCAGCGGCAAAGAAACTCATCAAATTCCCTTACGTTCTCCTGAGACACATTTACTGGACGATGACTGGGAGTGCCTTGTTCTGAACTGGTCCCGAACCAAGAATGTGGTAAGGTCTATGAGCTCATTTTCTATTTTTAAGTATTATATTCTTGCGTCTTATTGTACTCTGTTCATGTAGAACAAGTGCCTAAACCTGAAGAACAACTGTTCTAATTTAAGATTCCATTGCTACCATAGGACATAGATATATGTTTGTTTGATGCTTTTATTATGTACTAGTACTTGGCAATAGAAGACTTGGTAGTTTAATCCTGTCCACCTTACTAATGAACTGGTTCACTGAAATGAGTTTCATATACTAGTACATGCTAAACTTGTTATGTGTCTGCTTGTTTCTTCTTTTAGAATGCTGATAGAATATTGGGGAGGAGTGCCTTATTAAGCAACGGTAAAGGAAGTAATGCAGATAAGGTTCAGGATAGTGGCACATCCTGTCTTGGTTTAGTGTTGGAGTTACTGGCCACTAATGCTTGCACAAGCTATTCAAACTCACTGTCTGAATCAGTTCGGTTTCTTGAGTCTCAACTACAAGATGAAAGAAATCGATCAGCTGTGCTGCGACAAGAAGCGAAAGGACTACGGAAGTCCCTGGAGCATTCAGATGCATACTTTCTGGTGCAACAGCAAGCGTTGGAGGATTTTTGCGCCAAACATGACAAAGCTAATCAGCTTGCTAAGCTTATTGCCAGCATGGTGGATACCCAGGATAACGTTTCTTGATCTCTTCTGAAGTTGTTTCAGTTATGCTCTTGTTTTGCTGCCGCGTTTATTTGCACTGGTGGCCAATTTTGACGGCTAGTGTATATGATATGCTGCTTTGTTCCCTATATTTGCACTGGTGGCGAACTTTGATGCCCAGTGGATGTAATATGTGTAATAGCCGTGATAGCCTAGCGTTAGTTGCTTGCTTATTTATTTCCTTATTGTCTTGTTTATTTGTTTGCTTGTAGTCATTGCAGTTCTTTTTCCGCGGTTAACTAGTGGTTGCAATAACCTATTTTTTAAAACTAGGCCACAATAACCATGGGCTAATATTTACTGTAGTGACACTGGGCCTCCTACGGGCCGTAAAAACAATGGGCCTTCTACGGGCCGTAGAAATAGTAGGCCTTCTACGGGTCGTAGAAACAATGGGCCTTCTACAGGCCATATCATCAATGGGCCTTATACCGGCCGTATGATCGATTGGCCAAACATGGGCCAATAACAGGCCGCATTATGGCCGTAAACGGGCTAGAGTTGGAATCGTCCGTTCATGGGCCGACCGTAACGGGCCATCGTTAATAGGCCGTATTTGATGACGCTATGAAAATGGCCCAACGTATTAACAGACCACAAATGGGCCGACTATAACCACGGGCTGAATTTGGCCCACAAGCAGAAAATGACAGTAATGGGCCGTAAGTAAACGAATGCTGGAAATGAGCCCAAGAATAAATGGGCTCTGAGAAGGCCGAAAGATAACATGGGCTGGAAACGGCCCAACGGAATAACGGGCCGTTAATGGGTATAAAGTGATACACTGTTCATTACGGGTTAGATTCACCACGGGCCGTTAATGGGTGTAAAGTGATACACTGTTCATTACGGGCCAGTTTCACCACAGGCAGTTAATAGGCCAAGAGTTACATAGGGCCTCATATGGGCCGAAAGACGTCATGGGCCATACATGGGCCAGAAGTGAAAACGGGCTGGAATCATATTGGATGGCCCAGATGACGCTACTGGGCCTAATTCGGATAGGGCGTAACGGGCCTTGGGTTAGCGGGCTGTAAATGGGCTATATGCGAACAGGCCGTTAACATGCTTTCCATGGGCCGCCCCGCCACCTTTTGACCAAGTCAAACGGGCCGGCCTTTTCTCAGGAATTGGCCTCTATTGGGCCGTGCCACATGTCGACGTATCATAGGCGCCTTCCGTCCAATGAGTGGTTGACATCTGTCCCAACGATGAGCCGACACGTGTTTCCTCCAGCCAATGATGATTTTACACGTGGAAAATCCCCATTGGTCGGGGCTGTTAACGGATTATCGGATCCAAAACCCGACCTGATAGCTTAACGGCGTTCCGTTACGGTGGATGCCACGTGTCGGTCACCCTTGACGAAAGCACTTCTGTGACGCGCGATTTATCGTCATGGAAGTGGACACTTCCGTGATGATAATTTTGGTAATGTCATGGAACACTTCTACGACATCACAGGTATGACTATCTTGATTCTGTCATAAATTTGTCATGGATGTACATGCATGACAAGAAAAGCGACCTACTGTGACAAACACGTATCATCACGGAAGTGTATTTTTTTGTAGTGTTCGAAGAGACTTGCAAAGATAACCAATCATACATAAAAGAATTCAGAGAAGATTCAAATTAGTTCATAGATAATCTTGATCATAAACCCACAATTCATCGGTCTCAACAAACACACCGCAAAAAGAAGATTACATCGAATAGATCTCCACAAGAGAGGGGGAGAACATTGTATTGAGATCCAAAAAGAGAGAAGAAGCCATCTAGCTAATAACCATGGACCCGAAGATCTGAGGTAAACTACTCACACTTCATCGGAGGGGCTATGGTGTTGATGTAGAAGCCCTCCGTGATGGATGCCCCCTCCGGCGGAGCTCCGGAACAAGCCCCAAGATGGGATCTCGTGGATACAGAAAGTTACGGCGGTGGAATTAGGGTTTTGGCTCCGTATCTGATCGTTTGGGGGTACGTAGGTATATATAGGAGGAAGGAGTACGTCGGTGGAGCAACAGGGGGCCCACGAGGGTGGAGGGCGTGCCTGGGGGGGTAGGCGCGCCCCCTACCTCGTGGCCTCCTCCTTTATTTCTTGACATAGGGTCCAAGTCTCCTGGATCATGTTCGGTGAGAAAATCACGTTCCCGAAGGTTTCAGTCCGTTTGGACTCCGTTTGATATTCCTTTTCTTCGAAACCCTAAAATAGGCAAAAAAAAACCATCAATTATGGGTTGGGCCTCCGGTTAATAGGTTAGTACCCAAAAAAAAGTGGATAATAAAGCCCAATAATGTCCAAAACAGTAGATAATATAGCATGGAGCAATTAAAAATTATAGATACGTTGGAGACGTATCACGGACCCAGTCTGTGTAGTTGCTACCATCATATTTCAACTTAGCTTTTTCTAGGAACGCATTAAAATTCAAAGGAATAGTAGCACGGGCCATTTATCTACAACAATATAGACATGCAAAATACTATCAGGTACTAAGTTCATGATAAATTAAAGTTCAATTAATCATATTACTTAAGAACTCCCACTTAGATAGACATCCCTCTAGTCATCCAAATGATCAGGTGATCCATATCAACTAAACCATGTACGATCATCACGTGAGATGGAGAAGTTTTCAATGGTGAACATTGATACGTCTCCAACACATCTATAATTTTTATGTATTCATGCCATGTTTATAATATTTTTTACATGATTTTGGTATGATTTGGTTATAACTAACGCGGACTGGCGTTGCTTTCAGCAGAATTACCGTGGTGTTGTTTTTGTGCAGAAATAAAAGTTCTCGGAATGCGCTGAAAATCAACGGAGATTTTTTCTGGAAACCATAAAAAATACTGGAACAAAGAGTTACCGTAGGGGAGTCCCGTGGGCCCCACGAGGGTGGAGGGCGCGCCCACCCCCCTAGGGTGCACCCCTGTGCCTCGTGGACTTCCCGTGGGGCCCCCTGACTTGTTCTCGATGCAAACCTCTCCTATAAATCCCCAAACCTCCAGAAAATAACCTAGATCGGGAGTTCCGCCGCTGCAAGCCTCTGTAGCCACCAAAAACCAATCAGGACCCTGTTCCGGCACCCTACCGGAGGGGGGAATCATCACCGATGGCCATGTTCATCATCCCGGTGCTCTCCATGACGAGGAGGGAGTAGTTCATCCTCGGGGCTGAGGGTATGTACCAGTAGCTATGTGTTTGATCTATCTCTCTCTCGTGTTCTTGATATGGCATGATCTTAATGTACCGCGAGCTTTGCTATTATAGTTGGATCTTATGATGTTTCTCCCCCTCTATCTCCTTGTGATGAACTGAGTTTTCCATTTGAAGTTATCTTATCGGATTGAGTCTTTAAGGATTTGGGAACACTTGATGTATGTCTTGCATGTGCTTATATATGGTGACAATGGGATATTCACGTGATCCACTTGATGTATGTTTTGGTGATCAACTTGCGAGTTATGTGACCTTGTGAACTTACGCATAGGGGTTGGCACACGTTTTCGTCATGACTCTCTGGTAGAAACTTTGGGGCACTCTTTGAAATTCTTTGTGTTGGTTGAATAGATGAATCTGAGATTGTGTGATGCATATTGTATAATCATACCCGCATATACTTGAGGTGACATTGGAGTATCTAGGTGACATTAGGGTTTTGGTTGATTTGTGTCTTAAGGTGTTATTTTACTACGAACTCTAGGGCTGTTTGTGACACTTATAGGAATAGCCCAATGGATTGATTGGAAAAAATAACTTTGAGGTGGTTTCGTACCTTACAATAATCTCTTCGTTTGTTCTCCGCTATTAGTGACTTTGGAGTGACTCTTTGTTGCATGTTGAGGGGGTACTTATATGATCTAATTATGTTATCCTTCTTGAGAGAACTTGCACTAGTGAAATTATGAACCCTAGGCCTTGTTTCAACGCATTGCAATACCGTTTTCGCTCACTTTTATCATTAGTTACATTGCTGTTTTTATATTTTCAGATTACAAAAACCTATATCTACCATCCATATTGCACTTGTATCACCATCTCTTCGCTGAACTAGTGCACCTATACAATTTTCCATTGTATTGGGTGTGTTGGGGACACAAGAGACTCTTTGTTATTTGGTTGCAGGGTTGTTTGAGAGAGACCATCTTCATCCTACGCCTCCCACGGATTGATAAACCTTAGGTCATCCACTTGAGGGAAATTTGCTATTGTCCTACAAACCTCTCCACTTGGAGGCCCAACAACGTCTACAAGAAGAAGGTTGTGTAGTAGACATCAAACATCACTATGTTGATCATATATACTATATGATTCATGTTCGAGCTTTCGGTCTCAGTGTTCCGAGGCCATATCTACATATGCTAGGCTCGTCAAGTTTAACCCAAGTATTCTGCTTGTGCAAAACTGGCTTGCACCCGTTGTATGTGAACGTAGAGCTTATCACACCGTTCATCATGCGGTGTCTCGGCACGACGAACTGTAGCAACGGTGCATACTCAGGGAGAACACTTGTACCTTCAAATTTAGTGAGAGATCATCTTATAATGCTACCGTTGTACTAAGCAAAATAAGATGCATAAAAGATAAACATCATATGCAATCAAAATAAGTGATATGATATGGCCATCATCATCTTGTGCCTTTGATCTCCATCTCCAAAGCACTGTCATGATCACCATCGTCACCAGCTTGACACCTTGATCTCCATCATAGCATCGTTGTCGTCTTGCCAACTATTGCTTCTCCGACTATCGCTATCGTTTAGTGATAAAGTAAAGCAATTACATGGTGATTGCATTTAATACAATAAAGCGACAACCATATGGCTCCTACCAGTTCTCGATAACTGTTACAAAACATGATCATCTCATACAACAATTTATATATCATCACGTCTTGACCATATCACATCACAACATGCCCTGCAAAAACAAGTTAGACGTCCTCTACTTTGTTGTTGCAAGTTTTATGTGGCTGCTACGGGCTTCTAGCAAGAACCGTTCTTACTTACGCATCAAAACCACAACGATTTTTCGTCAAGTGTGCAGTTTTAACCTTCAACAAGGACCGGACATAGTCAAACTCGATTCAACTAAAGCTGGAGAAATAGACGCCCACTAGTCACCTGTGTGCGAAGCACGTCGGTAGAACCAGTCTCATGAACGCGGTCATGTAATGTCGGTTCGGGCCGCTTCATCCAACAATACCGCCGAATCAAAGTAAGACATTGCTGGTAAGCAGTATGACTATTATCGCCCACAACTCATTGCGTTCTACTCGTGCATATAACATCTACGCATAGACCTGGCTCGGATGCCACTGTTGGGGAACGTAGTAATTCAAAAATTTCCTACAATCACACAAGATCTATCTAGGAGAAGCCTAGCAATGAGCGGGGAGAGTGTGTCCACGTACCCTCGTGGACCAAAAGCGGAAGCGTTTAGTAACGTGGTTGATGTAGTCGAATGTCGTCGCGATCCAACCGATCCAAGTACCGAACGTACGACACCTCCGCATTTAGCACATGTTCAGCTCGATGACGTCCCTCGAGCTCTTGATCCAGTTGAGGCCGAGGGAGAGTTCCGTCAGCACGACGGCGTGATGACGGTGATGATGAAGTTACCGGCACAGGGTCATACGTTTCCAACGTATCTACTTTTTCTCGCGCTTTTCTCTTGTTTTGGACTCTAATTTGCATGATTTGAATGAAACTAACCCTGGACTGACGCTGTTTTTAGCAGAACTACCATGGTGTTGTTTTTGTGCAGAAATAAAAGTTCTCGGAATGGAACAAAACTTTTTGGGGATTTTTTATACCAATAATAAGAATTTTTGGAGCCAAGACCCACCGGAGAGGGGCCCCTGGGTGGGCACAACCCACCAGGGCGCCCCCCTCTCCTGGTGCGCCCAGGTGGGTTGTACCCACCTGGTGGCCCCGCTGCTGACCCTCCTGAAACTATAAAATCACATTATTCTAGAAAAAAATCAAGGAGAAAGAATTATCGTGATCCACAAGACGGATCCGCCGCCAAGCCCTGTTCTTCCTCGGGAGGGCAGATCTCGAGTCCATTTGGGACTCCAGAGAGGGGGATCTTCATTCTTCGTCATCACCAACCCTTCTCCATAGCCAGTTCCATGATGCTCCCCACCGGGGGTGAGTAATTCCTTCATAGGCTCACTGGTCGGTGAGGAGTTGGATGACATTCATCATGTAATCGAGTTAGTTTTGTTAGGGCCCGATCCCTACTATCCACTATGTTCTTAGATTGATGTTGCTATGACTTTGCTATGCTTAATGCTTGTCACTTTGGGCCTGGGTGCCATGATTTTAGATCCGAACCATTTATTAATTCATCATTATATCCATGTTTTAGATCAGATCTTGCAAGTTATAGTCACCTACCACGGTTATGATCTGGCAACCCTAGAGTGACAACAACCGGGCCCACTCCCGGCGATGACCGTAATTTGATGAGTTCATGTATTCACTATGTGTTAATGCTTTGTTCCGGTTCTCTATTAAAAGGACGCCTTAATATCCCTTAGTTTCCAATATGGACCCCGCTGCCACGGGAGGGTAGGACAAAAGATGTCATGCAAGTTCTTTTAATAAAGCATGTATGACTATTTACGGAAAACATTCCTACATTATATCGTTGAACTAGAGCTAGTGTCGTATCGCCCTAGGCTATAACTATCACATGATGAATATCATCCAACAAGTCACCGATCCAATGCCTACGAATTTATCCTTATTGTTTCTGCTAAGTTACTACTGCTATCATCACTATTACACTTGCTACAAATCACTGCTGTCACTATTACTGTTACCGTTGCTGCTGCCACTACTATCAAAACTATCAAACTACTTTGCTACTGATCACTTTGCTGCAGATAATTAATCTCCAGGTGTGGTTGAATTGACAACTCAGCTGTTAGTACCTTCAAATATTCTTTGGCTCTGTCGAATCTATAAATTTGGGTTGAATACTCTACCATCGAAAATTGTCGCGACCCCTATACTTGTGGGTTATCAAGACCTTTTTCTGGAGCCATTGCTGGGGAGCATAGCTATATTTGTTGAGTCACTTGGGATTATTATCATATTACCACTATGAAGAATCTGAAGGATCCAAAGACTAAGATATTTCCCTCAAGGACGAGGGGAGGTAAGGAACTGCCATCCAGTTCTACTTTAGATTCACCTTCTGTTATGAGTAAACTTGCAACACCACCACATGCTATTAATCCTGATAAGTCGCAAGTTATTGATGATGCTACTTCTACTATGAATGATGCTTATGATGATGCTAGTACCTTGCTTGATAATGATGATGTGCCACTTGGTGAATTTCTTGATAAACAAATTGCTAGAGTTATACAACATGATGTTGTTGAATCTGATGATGAGCTTGAAACTGAAACTCCTAAAACACCTGCTAGAACTAGCCTTGCTAGATATGAATTGCCTAAGGTACCGGAAGGTTATGTTATGAGTGAAGAAGCAACTAGAGATATTCTTACTTGTAATGATAGAGATGATCTAGAGAAATTACTACACAAGAATAAAGAAAAATCTTTGAATGCTAGAATTAAATGTGATCCTAAGTTTGCTACTTCACCTATCTGTATTGATGATAAGCACTACAAAAAATACACTTCCGTGATTGTACGTGTTTGTCATAGTAGGTCGCTTTTTTTGTCATGCATGTACATCCATGACAAATTTATGACAGAATCAAGATAGTCATACCTGTGCTGTCGTAGAAGTTTTCCATGACATTACCAAAATTATCATCACGGAAGTGTCCACTTCCATGACAATAAATCACGCGTCACAGAAGTGCTTTCGTCAAGG